>NC_134433.1:4870000-5062015 GCF_030867145.1 Opisthocomus hoazin
ACCTGCAGAGACCAAGCAGACAGGTCTCCTGTGAGAGGCCTGGCCTTCTGGAAAGGGGAGGGATTATTGAACCCTACCCCAAAGCACCCAGGACACGGCTGAAGCACAGCGAACGTCCTCCTGGGTGACTGCGGTCCAGCTGGATCCCCAAACTGCAGGACCCCCGAGAAACCAGAGCTCCCACACCACAGCAGCCAGCTCTGCAGTCACAGTGGTGTAACACAGACTCCACGTCCTGCATCCTCTGCGAGGCACTGAGGAACCTCTGGGTTTATTTAAATTCGCACCGGATCTGTGGATTCCCAGACTCTGCACCCGCAGCAAGGAGAACATCGCTGAGGCCGCACGTGCTGGGCTCGATCCCAGCTCAGCCCCCCACGGCTCCTTGCTCCAGGGGCCAACAGAATCACACAATCCCAGCATGGCTGGGGCCGGAAGGGCCCTCTGTGGGTCACCCACTCCAACCCCCTGCCCAAGCAGGGTCACCCAGAGCAGGGGGCACAGCACCGCGGCCAGGCGGGGCTGGAATATCTCCAGAGAAGGAGCTCCACAGCCTCCCTGGGCAGCCTGGGCCAGGGCTCCGTCACCCTCAGAGGGAAGAAGTTCTTCCTCGGGTTCAGCTGGAGCTTCCTCTGCTCCAGTTTGTGCCCATTGCCCCTTGTCGTCGTGCTGGGCACCACTGGAAAGAGTCTGGCCCCGTCCTCCTGACCCCCACCCTGCAGATATTTAGAGGCATTTCGAAGGTCCCCTCTCAGCCTTCTCTTCTCCAGGCTGAACAAGCCCAGCTCCCTCAGCCTCTCCTCGTAGGAGAGATGCTCCAGTCCCCTCCTCACCCTCGTAGCCCTCCGCTGGACTCTCTCCAGTAGCTCCTCATCTTTCTTGAACTGGGGAGCCCAGCACTGGACCCAGCACTGCAGATGGGGCCTCACCAGGGCAGAGCAGAGGGGCAGGAGAACCTCCCTCGCCCTGCTGCCCACACTCCTCCTCATGCACCCCAGAATCCCATCGGCCTTCTTGGCACCCAGGGCACGCTGCTGGCTCATGGTCACCCTGTCGTCCCCCAGCACTCCCAGTCCCTCTCCGCAGAGCTGCTCTCCAGCAGGTCAGCCCCAGCCTGTCCTGGTGCCTGGGGTTGTTCCTCGCCAGGTGCAGGACCCTGCCCTTGCCCTTGCTGAACCTCATCAGGTTCCTCTCTGCCCAACTCTCCAGCCTGTCCAGGTCTCGCTGGATGGCAGCACAGCCCGCCGGTGCGTCCACCTACCTGGCTAAGCCCAGTTTAACCCTCACCCACAGACCAGGGAGGCCAGACTTGCCACCAAACCCGTGCTGGCATCTTCCCCGGCCTCCCGAACCACCAGGAGACACGCTGGCATCGCCGGGCGGGGGAACCTCTGCCCATGCCCTCCGCCTGCCCACCCTCCAGCTCCATCTTCTCCTCGCCTCACACCACCACTTTGCTCATCTTCCTCCAGATTTTTTTTCATTCCCCACCCCCCTGCCTGCACAGACACATTTCAACACCCCCCCACACAGATCCGCGCGAAGGGTGTGCTGAAACTCCGCGCGCCGATCCTCCAGCCGCCCACACGCCAGCAGACGGCCTCTTGTTTGGTAACGACAGGCACGGAATTAAATCAACCCCGTGCAGAAGCTGCTGCTCCGCGGAGGTGCTGCCAGGAGAGGCTGGAGAGTGGGCGGCCGCAGCAGCGGGCTGGGGGTCGGACCCCCCACCACCACTCGCCCGTCCGGCTGCCTGTGGCGTTGGCACGAGGAGGAGGTGGCACAGCACGACATCCATGGGGCCCGGCAAGCCCAGACAGCCCCAGGTCCGTGCGGAGCACTGGCTCCTGCTCACCGGCGCTCTGGTCCCCGGGGACGCCGAGCATCGGTCGCAGGGCCCCCTCCTGCCGCGGCCGCAGCCCCCCGCCCGCTGCAGCGCGAACAGCAAGGTCCGAACTGGCGTTAGAGCCGCGCCGGAGGAACCAGCCTCTCACCTGCTCAAAGAACTCGTCCATGAAGCGGTCTCGGTCCACGCTGACGGTGACTTCATCGTCGTCGTCGCTGTCCTTTGCCTGCAAGGACACAGAGAGGGGCGTCAGCAAGCGCTCCCCGCCAAGCCTGCGGCTCCATTGCGGGCGCTGCTCAGCGGCACCGTCCCCTCTCCTCTGCTCGCTCGCTCCCAGGAGCTGGGGCAAACGCAGCCGGGCCGTGGGATGCCCCGGGCACCGCCGCACCAGAGCACTGCGGACACCGCGCGAGCCAGGGACGGGCACCCCAGCACTGCAGGCACCGGGCACCAACGGCCCCGCAGCACCCAGCTGGCGCGGGGCTGCAGCGGGGAACTCCACGAGCTGCCCGCAGCGGCGCGGGAGCAGCACGGCTCTGCAAGCAGCAGTGACGGGGAGCACACGGGGTGCCGTGATGGGGAAACACGAGGGGTGCGGTGATGGGGAAACACGAGGGGTGCCATGATGGAGAAACATGAGGGGTGCCATGATGGGGAAACACGAGGGGTGCCCTGATGGGGAAACACGAGGGGTGCCATGATGGGGAAACACGAGGGGTGCGGTGATGGGGAAACACGAGGGGTGCCATGATGGGGAAACACGAGGGGTGCTGTGATGGGGAAACACGAGGGGTGCCGCGGAGCACAGGGAGGATGGGAGAGAACAGCAAATCCAGCGGAACCAGCAAAGCCACAGCAGGCACATGAGACGTTGTCCTTGTCTGCAGCAGCGTACGTGTCATTGCCACCCGAGACAAAAACACCTCCTGTCCCCGCGAGGCAGGGGACGCCAGTTCACAGGGGAAAGACAAATTACAGTCCACTGCATGAAGAGACTTTTAAAAGATTATTAGCCAAACGATGGAGGGATATGGAAAAGATTATTCCCACACGATGGAGGGAAATGGAAAATGAACAGGGTGGCAAAGTTTCTTCTTGCTCTGCCTTCACTAGAGAGAAGGAGCCAGTGAAATGGAGAAGACCTAAGAGACTCGAAGCACGCTGCGGGTGAGCCCCTGCCCCACGGCCATGCCCGCACCCCTGCGGGCTCCCCTCGCGCCCCGCACCCTCCCCGCAGACGGCAGCGTCCCCGCGACACGCAGCACCCAGCTCCCTCCCGGCGCTCTCTGCTCCCAAAGCCCGTCCGCCCGCTCTCGCAGCGGGGAGCTGCGGGTCCCTGCCACGGGTCACAGCCCGGCACCCAGAGCTCCACGCAGAGCTGGACGCGCGGCCGCGGCCGGCAGCACCCTGGGGCCTGGCTGGACTTGTCCAACGCCAGACGAAAGACAAACTGGGACGAGGGTCTCTCGGCTGAGGCGTCCAGAGCCGAGGAGCTAACAAAGGGACTAATTAGCTGCTGCTTATCTCATCAGGCAAAGCGAGGGGGCATGGCCCATCCCTGTGACCCCAGGGATCTGTGGGGCGCGCGGAGGCTGCGCAGCCGGAGGTCGCTTCAGAGATGGCTTGGGATAAAGCCCAGACGGCCCCGGAGGCGCACACTGAGCTGCCCGCTCCGCAGGCGTCACGCTGCCCAGCCCCGCCGCTGGCACGCGACGTCCCACGCCAGGAGCCAGCCGATGGCCCGTCACCGGCTGAGTCCCACCTCACCGAAAGGTTTCCAAAAATCGGCACTTGAAACTCTCTTTGGGCGGAGGAGCCGAGCGAGAACTCCACCTGACGGACGGGGCGACGGCCCCGAACCTCCCCCCCCCAAGGGACGTCTTTCGGTCACAGTCGCGCTCTGGCCGTGCCGGACGCGTCCCCGCGAGCGCGGCGTGAACGGCAGCGCCGAACCTTTCCTTCGAGCTCGGCTTCTGCAGACGGCGTCGCTCGACGGCAATGCCCGACCTGCGATCCCTGCCGCGGGAATGAATTCCCCGTGGCTCCAGCTCCGCGCAGCCGTTTCAGTGACAGTCCTGGGGGCTCTGGCAGGCGACTGGAACCTGAGAAGGGG
Organism: Opisthocomus hoazin; assembly: GCF_030867145.1. Taxonomy (NCBI): domain Eukaryota; kingdom Metazoa; phylum Chordata; class Aves; order Opisthocomiformes; family Opisthocomidae; genus Opisthocomus; species Opisthocomus hoazin. The sequence continues at coordinate 4,873,960 of NC_134433.1, forward strand.
CTCCACACCCCACCCTCAGACACAAACCGGTGACCAAGCCCGGGACCAGGAGCGGATCCAGCCGCACCGGACTCTCCTCTGAGAGAGTTTAGAACACACGGGGTCTGCTCCGACCCTCGTGACTCCACGGGAGGGCTCTCCTTTGCCGCTTCTCAGACTCCCCTCACCCCGCTGTAACGTGGCACACCCGGGGCAGGGCTCAGCCGTGGGCTATGTCACAGCCCCCCTGCACCCCGCTGCAGGAGGGAACTTCTTCCCTCTGAGGGTGACGGAGCCCTGGCCCAGGCTGCCCAGGGAGGCTGTGGAGTCTCCTTCTCTGGAGATATTCCAGCCCCGCCTGGCCGCGGTGCTGTGCCCCCTGCTCTGGGTGACCCTGCTTGGGCAGGGGGTTGGACTAGATGACCCACAGAGGTCCCTTCCAACCCCTACTATTCTGTGATTCTGTGATGCTGCCAGGCTGGGGGCCCCGCGCCCTCGCCTCCCCCTGTCCCCTGCATCCCTGCGCTGGCCTCGCTCGAAACCCGCCTTGGCGGAACGACGGCTGTCGCCCCGGCCCCGCTGCCGACCCCGCCACCCGCTCAGCCTGCGGGCGAGCCCCGCTTCACCGGCCCAGCCGCCGCCAGCTGTGAGCAAAGCTTTGCCCGGGGGCCGCAAACAGCCCCAGAGCAGCGCCCGCGCCCGCGCTGTCGCTCCCGGGGCACGGCAGGAGCTCCCACCGCCGAGGAGGTGAAACAGCGTCGCTCCCCGCAGCCAGGAAGATGTCGGCACCGACGGATGCGCGCGGCGTGGATGCGGCTAACGGCCATGTTTGCGATTCAGCTCACTGGAAATCCGGCTTGGCTTGTGCCGTGCTTGACCCTTGTACCCTCGTAGGGCTACGAGGATGAGGAGGGGACTGGAACATCTCTCCTACGAGGAGAGGCTGAGGGAGCTGGGCTTGTTCAGCCTGGAGAAGAGAAGGCTGCGAGGGGACCTTAGAAATGCCTACAAATATCTGCAGGGTGGGGGTCAGGAGGACGGGGCCAGACTCTTTCCAGTGGTGCCCAGTGACAGGACAAGGGGCAACGGGCACAAACTGAAGCAGAGGAAGCTCCAGCTGAACCCGAGGAAGAACTTCTTCCCTCTGAGGGTGACGGAGCCCTGGCCCAGGCTGCCCAGGGAGGCTGTGGAGTCTCCTTCTCTGGAGATATTCCAGCCCCCCTGGCCGCGGTGCTGTGCCCCCTGCTCTGGGTGACCCTGCTTGGGCAGGGGGTTGGGCTGGGGGACCCACAGAGGTCCCTGCCAACCCCTAACGTTCTGTGATTCTGTGATTCTGTGATTTTAAGCATCAGTTCCAAACCCCCTGCCCGCAGTTCAGCCGGTGGTACCCAGAGCCCCCCCGACGGGCAGCCACAGCCCCCCCACCTCCGGCACGGCCCAGGGGATGTTGCCAGCGCACACAAACAGGGACGGCTTCCACCTGCCTTGCGCCAGCGTTACCCCCGCCGGCACGAGCGGCCCCAACCTCCCACCCCCCGCCCCGAGGATCCCAGACACTCATCGCGCCCGCGGGTCCTGGGGACGGACGTCGCGCGGGATGGAAGACGCAGCCACCACCCGGCCACGTGCGTCCCCGGCCACAGCGTCCTCCTCCCCGCTGCCCTGCCCAGCCGCTCCGGGCCGGCGACGCGGACGGGCCCGACGTCCCGGCAGCGAGCGGTCTCATCCCGCGGGACTGCGGCTCTGGGCTGTGCTTCCACAGCTCGGCGCAACCGGGAGGCTGCCGCGTGGCGGGCTGCGCTGCGGGGACATTTCCCGGAGGAAATGGGGCTGCTCTTCCAGCTGAGCTCCTGCACCCGCTGTCCCGCTCCGGTTCCGTGCTCCTTCCAGCCCTGCTGACCCCAGCGCAGTGTCCTCAGGCAGCAGCCCACCGCAGAATTTCACAGAATCACAGAATAGTAGGGGTTGGCAGGGCCCTCTGGGGGTCACCCAGCCCAACCCCCTGCCCAAGCAGGGTCACCCAGAGCAGGCTGCACAGCACCGCGTCCAGGCGGGGCTGGAATATCTCCAGAGAAGGAGACTCCCCAGCCTCCCTGGGCAGCCTGGGCCAGGGCTCCGGCACCCTCAGAGGGAAGAAGTTCTTCCTCGGGTTCAGCTGGAGCTTCCTCTGCTTCAGTTTGTGCCCGTTGCCCCTTGTCCTGTCGCTGGGCACCACTGGAAAGAGTCTGGCCCCGTCCTCCTGACACCCACCCTGCAGATATTTAGAGGCATTTCTAAGGTCCCCTCGCAGCCTTCTCTTCTTCAGGCTGAATAAGCCCAGCTCCCTCAGCCTCTCCTCATAGGGGAGATGCTCCAGTCCCCTCACCATCCTCGCAGCCCTCCGCCCGACCACCCCGGACAGACGGGCGCGTCCCCGTGTCCCCAGGCACCCGGCCCAGCCCCTCGTCCTGCCCTGAGGCTCCCCCGGGTGCAGCGCCTGGGGCAGACAGCCCGAGGGGCTCCGCGTGGGGAGCAGCTCTGCCAGGGGACACGTGTCCCGCCCGCAGCTCCGCACCACCCCGGCACACAGCAGGACAGCCACCCGCCGAGAGGGCTCCAGGGAACGGAGTCGAGAGCACCCGTGGAGAAGGACTGGGGATGGATGGAGGGATGGATGGATGGAGGGAGGGATGGATGGAGGGATGGATGGATGGATGGAGGGATGGATGGATGGAGGGATGGATGGATGAAGGGATGGATGGATGGAGGGATGGATGGAGGGATGGATGGAGGGATGGATAGATGGATGGAGGGATGGATGGAGGGATGGATGGATGGATGGACGGAGGGATGGATGGATGGAGGGATGGATGGATGGATGGATGGAGGGATGGATGGATGGATGGATGGAGGGATGGAGGGATGGAGGGATGGAGGGATGGAGGGATGGATGGAGGGATGGATGGATGGAGGGATGGAGGGATGGATGGAGGGAGGGATGGATGGATGGATGGATGGATGGAGGGATGGATGGAGAGCACCCTGCAGAGAAGGACTGGGGGATGCTGGTGGGTGACAGACGGGACATCAGCCGGCCACGTGCGCTGGCAGCCCTGAAGGCCAAGCGTCTCCTGGGCTGCGTCCCCAGCAGCGGGGCCAGCGGGGCGAGGGAGGGGATGCTCCCCCTCTGCCCCCCTCTCCTCACCCCCCCTGCAGCCCTGCGCCCAGCTCGGGGGTCCCCACCACAAGACAGCGCTTGGAGACGGAGCGAGGGGGGGTGAGGCTGGACATCGGGGAGGAATGTTCTGCGCTGAGGGTGCTGAGGCCCTGGCACTGGGTGCCCGGAGAAGCTGTGGCTGCTCCATCCCTGGCCGAGTTCAAGGCCAGGTTGGATGGGGCTGTGAGCAGCCTGGGCTGGTGGAAGGGGTCCCTGCCATGGCAGGGGTTGGGCTGGGTGGGCCTTGAAGGTCCCTGCCAACCCAAACCGCGCCGTGATGCTGTGCAAGCCCCCTCCCAGGACGGGAAACACCAGGAAGCCTCTTCAGCCCTGCACAGAAGATGCACTTCCATCACAACTTCTCCTGCACCTGCCCAGATTTTTCTGCCTTCATGCTGGCAGAATCCTCATTCGCAGGAATTTTTAGCCCCTCTCTGCAGCCTGCCAGGGAAGCATTCCCCATCGCTGAGTTGAAATGAGGGCTTTTACTGTGCCTGGGCGCGCCGGAGCGTGGGCAGCCGAGGAGAGGCAGCAGGTCAGCACGCTGCCGGGGAAGATGCCCGGCTCCTCGCCACCTCCAGCACGGCCCGGGCTCACTGCACGCAGGGTGCCACGTCGCTGCTCCATCCCATTCCCGCCGCCCGCTGGAACCCGTCACTCGGTAGAGCCATAAATCCCAGAGGAAGGCACCCCACTGCCGGGCAGAGGGCTTCTGCCACAGCCACGCGCAGCTTTCCTGGAGGCATTTCCACCTCCAGGGCCGCTCAGCCCGCAGGCAGGGCGATGGTTATTTCAGGCAGGCACCGAACGCGGAGAGCGGCACAGAAACCCAGCCGGGAGCCCGCGGAAAGGAAATTGGCAGGATGGAGCCCGCTGGTCGGGAGGGCAGGCGTCACCCCGGGCCGGGGACGGGCACCATCTGCCCAGCCCACGTCACGGGCAGTGCCCCGCGGCGTCCGGCCAACGGCCCCGACCCCAGACCCTGCAGCAGGCAGCAGCAGCGGCGCTGGCTGCAGGGCTCGCCACGGCGCGAGGGGGAGGAGATGCCAGCGGGCACAGCGCCCTGGCACGCAGGGCACTGAGGGACCAGCTGCTCCCAGCACCCCACTGCGTCCCGGGGCTCGGTCCAGGCACGCCACCGGCCCTCACAGGCACCCTCACCCCACGCCTGAAGTCTCCTCCCATCCACGGCTGCCAAAGCATCAACGAACCTGACGCACCGTCCCTACGGAAACCCAACGTGACCACCCAGCCGACCACGCTGTGGCTTCCACGGTTCTACAGCCCCAGCTGGGAGCGTCCCAGGTTCCCAAAGCCACGAGGGAAGCTCTGGTCTAGGTCAGAGCTGCTCGCTGGTGCTGCCTTCAAAAGCCTGGGCTTGCTCCCCAGAGACAGCCAGGAGCACAAGCTCCCAGCACCCCACAGGCACCCCGGGCACATTCCCCTCCCCGTGATTCTCGGCTGTCGCAGCGGCCGTCCACCCATCCCCACGTCCGTCCACCCATCCCCGCATCCATCCACCCGTCCCCGCGTCCGTCCACCCATCCCCACGTCCGTCCACCCATCCCCACGTCCATCCACCCATCCCCGCGTCCGTCCACCCATCCCCGCGTCCGTCCACCCATCCCCACGTCCATCCACCCATCCCCGCGTCCGTCCACCCATTCCCACATCCATCCACCCATCCCCACGTCCATCCACCCATCCCCACGTCCGTCCACCCATCCCCACGTCCGTCCACCCATCCCCACGTCCATCCACCCATCCCCACGTCAGTCCACCCATCCCCGCGTCCGTCCACCCATCCTCACGTCCGTCCACCCATCCCCGCGTCCATCCACCCATCCCCATGTCCATCCACCCATCCCCGCGTCCGTCCACCCATCCCCGCGTCCGTCCACCCATCCCCACGTCCGTCCATCCATCCCCACGTCCGTCCATCCATCCCCGCGTCCGTCCACCCATCCCCATGTCCATCCACCCATCCCCACGTCCATCCACCCATCCCCACATCTGTCCACCCATCCCCACGTCCATCCACCCATCCCCGCGTCCGCCGGGAACGCCCAGCGTGCTGCACCCGCAGGCTGCCCCGAGCCTCCCCGTGGATAGAGGACGCGGAGCCGCGACACGGCGCGGGACGGCCGCGTGCCTGGGGTGAGACCAGCTCCAAACACGGCTCTGGGCGTGCGACGAGCCCAGGTTCATCAACACACGGGGCCAGCAAGCAGCTCCGCGGCGCGGTCGCCTCGGCCGTCGCTGGTGTCCCTCAGGGCCTCACAGGGTTCAACACGCCCCTCCATGGGGTCCCAGCCCCGCGGGGAGGCAGAGCCCAGCGCCGTGCCCTCCCCGAGCTGCCGTGCCCTCCCGCACGAAGCGGAGCGGCGGACGGACAGACGCTGCAGAGCCCCGGAGCGTCCCAGCTCAGTGGGTTTTGCAATCAGCACGCTGCTAACGAATTCATTACCGCGCCAATGACATCGCTCCGGTTCAAACCAGCCCCGCTTGCTCCACGGGGACTTTCTGGAAGGTGGCAGAGGAGCACGAACCAACCCCACAGGCTCGAAGCCTGCTCTCCTCTGAAGAGCAAGAGGCAGCAGGCAGGCCAGCTGCGGTGGGGCCAATGAGGTCTCCATCGTCTCAGCAGCCGCTACGCGCAGGCCGGGGCTCCTGCCGTCTCCTGTTAGCGTTGCAGATGAATCTGACCGTGTCCAGGGCATTGTGTGGGCAGCAGGGCGAGGGAGGTTCTCCTGCCCCTCTGCTCTGCCCTGGGGAGGCCCCATCTGCAGTGCTGGGTCCAGTGCTGGGCTCCCCAGTTCAAGAAAGATGAGGAGCTGCTGGAGAGAGTACAGCGCAGGGCTGCGAGGATGAGGAGGGGACTGGAGCATCTCTCCTATGAGGAGAGGCTGAGGGAGCTGGGCTTGTTCAGCCTGGAGAAGAGAAGGCTGCGAGGGGACCTTAGAAATGCCTCTAAATATCTGCAGGGTGGGGGTCAGGAGGACAGGGCCAGACTCTTTCCAGTGGTGCCCAGCGACAGGACAAGGGGCAACGGGCACAAACTGAAGCAGAGGAAGCTCCAGTTGAACCCGAGGAAGAACTTCTTCCCTCTGAGGGTGACGGAGCCCTGGCCCAGGCTGCCCAGGGAGGCTGTGGAGTCTCCTTCTCTGGAGATATTCCAGCCCCGCCTGGACGCGGTGCTGTGCCCCCTGCTCTGGGTGACCCTGCTTGGGCAGGGGGCTGGGCTGGGGGACCCCAGAGGTCCCTGCCAGCCCCCACCATTCTGGGATTCTGTGATCTCCGGAGCCGGTGCCGGCAGCAGAGCTGTGCCTGGGGCACAGGGGCGATGAGGCCGGCCACGCTGGGCACCCCCGCATCACAGGGGTCCACGCGACCCCCAGCGCATCCCCCCACCAAGCCCCGCTGGCACTTGCCACCGCGCCAGCCCACCCTCGCCCGCGGCCGCTCGCTCCCGCGCACAGACGGGCAGCGGGGCGCCCACCCCCGCCGGAGATAAGGCAGGCGCCCCAAAAGCTCAACGAGAGGAAAAACAGCTGCCACCCCCTCTCAGGGACCATTCTGGCGAGCAAAGAAAGGCCTCGTCCCGGAGAGATGCGGGACGCCACGCGCCGGCTCCACGCCCGGGCTGACTCAGTGGCTGCTGGGGGGGGGATGCTCAGTGGCTGCTGGGGGGGGGATGCTCAGTGGCTGCTAGGGGGGGGATGCTCAGTGGCTGCTGGGGGGGGGATGCTCAGTGGCTGCTGGGGGGGGGGATGCTCAGTGGCTGCTAGGGGGGGATGCTCAGTGGCTGCTAGGGGGGGGATGCTCAGTGGCTGCTGGGGGGGGATGCTCAGTGGCTGCTGGGGGGGGGGATGCTTAGTGGCTGCTGGAGGGGGGGATGCTCAGTGGCTGCTGGGGGGGGGATGCTCAGTGGCTGCTAGGGGGGGATGCTCAGTGGCTGCTAGGGGGGGGATGCTCAGTGGCTGCTGGGGGGGGATGCTCAGTGGCTGCTGGGGGGGGGGATGCTTAGTGGCTGCTGGAGGGGGGGATGCTCAGTGGCTGCTGGGGGGGGGATGCTCAGTGGCTGCTGGAGGGGGGGATGCTCAGTGGCTGCTGGGGGGGGGATGCTCAGTGGCTGCTGGGGGGGATGCTCAGTGGCTGCTGGGGGCGGGATGCTCAGTGGCTGCTGGGGGTGGGGGGATGCTCAGTGGCTGCTGGGGGGGGGTGCTCAGTGGCTGCTCAGGGCGGGGGGGATGCTCAGTGGCTGCTGGGGGTGGGGGGATGCTCAGTGGTTCCTGGGGGTGGGGGGATGCTCAGTGGCTACTGGGGGGGGGAGGCTCAGTGGCTGCTGGGGGGGGATGCTCAGTGGCTGCTGGGGGGGGTGCTCAGTGGCTGCTGGGGGGGGGATGCTCAATGGGTCGGGGCCACAGCCCCCCGTGGAGCGGCACACAGGGGCCCAGCACCAGTCGTCACCTTCTTCACAGCCACGAGCCCAGGGCACCGCTGCCGGCAGCCACGGCAGCTTGGTCCCCACGGCTCCGGCGGGCGGCCGCGCACGTCACCGAGGAGGACGAGGTCGGAATAACTCAGCAGCGAGCTGCACCGAGATCTCTTCTCGGCCATCTTAGAAAGCCTACAGGACACATATGAGAGCGTAGGGGTGCCCAGCTCCCTGGCAGCATCCCAGCTCAGCTCGGCGGTGCTCGGCAGCAGAAGAGCAGCTCCCTGCAGCTCCGCTGCCAAAGCTTCACGTGAGCAAGGTCCAAGGCACCCTCAGGTCTCCTGCCCAGCAAACCCCCACCACCCTCGTTCTGGGAGGCTGCCCTGACCCTTCACACCTCCAGGCTGGCGTCGGCGTTTCGCAGCAGCCAAACCAAGCCTCTCCTCGGGAGCCGAGGCCCAAGTTCTGCTCCGGAGGGCTTGCAGGGAGGTGGTGTCGAGGCTGCGGACGAGGGCAGCCGGAGGGTCTGCTCCTGGGAGAGCCCTGGAGCGCTGAGACCACGGCTTCGACTACCTACAGCCGCAGCCTTGGCCCTTCTTGCAGACGATACAAACGGAACAGCTACGCAGCACAACACACCGGGTATTTTACAGCAGAGAGGCCTCAACTTGGCTACGTCCAGCTCTGGTACTCACCAAAACCAGCCCCTACTTCCCACTAACGACTTTCTGAGGAATAACGGTTCGAGGCCCAAATGGCTTCAGCATTCAGCAACACCTGCCCGAGTCAGGAGGCGTTTCCAATTTCCAGCACCAGCAGCGCAAGGGAGAACAAGATTTCCAAGAGTTTTGTCCTTCGGTGTTGGCTTTCCTTGCTGCAGAATGACGTTACCGACCTTTGGCACGAAGCCCGACCCGTTTATCAGAGCCGCGGCCAACTCTTCAGCCCAGTTTTAGAAGCAGGCATGTGAAATTCCATTTAACTGCTAAGAGCCAATGCCAGAGGTGACAGAGGTGCCACCAGCCCTGCCGAGGGCAAGGACCTGGGCTCATCGACCTCCTCCTGCAGCCCTCGGACATGGACGGTACCGTCATCTACCGGAAAGAAAGCCATACTTTACAGTCAATACTTTACAAACTTGCAATCATGGCTAAAGAATAATTTGGCTGAAAAGCAGCAGCCAGACTTATTTCATCCAAAATTAATTTCTTAACGTCCTTGTGATCGTGGCAACATCCTCGTTACGGCGTCTGTGCAGACTGGCGCTGGCAGCCGCGGCACTCGCCTCTCCTCTCCACTCCGTCCCGCACTCAGCAGGGCCAGCACGCAGAGAGGTCTCTGCCAGGACCACCACCACGCTTTGGTGGCTACCAAGTGCTCTGTGATTGACACCAAGCCCTGGTGATCCCCACCAGCAGCCGGGAAGCCGCCAGTGAAAAGAGAAGGAAAGCCTCGGGCAGAGGAGGTGACGCAAGCGGCCGTAGCTCCCACGGCCGTGTCATCAGGAGAGGATCGATACGTGAAAATCAAGGCAGTCCATAAAATAGATATCCTCCAAACCAGACAGCACTGCCTACAAACAGACGCTGATGGAACGTGTCGGGTTGGAAGGGACCTTCAAAGACCACCCAGTCACAGAATCACAGAATCACAGAATAGTAGGGGTTGGAAGGGACCTCTGTGGGTCACCCAGTCCAACCCTCCTGCCGAAGCAGGGTCACCCAGAGCAGGCTGCACAGCACCGCGGCCAGGCGGGTCTGGAATATCTCCAGAGAAGGAGACTCCACCACCTCCCTGGGCAGCCTGGGCCAGGGCTCCGTCACCCTCAGAGGGAAGAAGTTCTTCCTCGGGTTCATCTGGAGCTTCCTGTGCCTCAGTTTGTGCCCATTGCCCCTTGTCCTGTCGCTGGGCACCACTGAAAAGAGTCTGGCCCCATCCTCCTGACACCCACCCTGCAGATATTTGTAAGCATTTCTAAGGTCCCCTCGCAGCCTTCTCTTCTTCAGGCTGAACAAGCCCAGTTCCCTCAGCCTCTCCTCGTAGGGGAGATGTTCCAGTCCAACAGCCAGCTGTGGCCAGGGACACCGTCCACCCGAGCAGGCTGCTCACACAGTCACCAACGCTCAAACACAGGAATGACATTTCCTCGGCGCTCTTGCCCGGACCATCTAATGGCAACGCAGCACCATCCAGGTGAGACACCGACCCTCCTGGAAGGCAAATCTCAAATGTCTTTGGGAAAACGCAAACAGTCCCTTCCTACACCACAAACCCAAAGTCTGACAGGACTTGATAGCAGATGTGTAAGCAACGGCACATAAAAAGGGAGACTTCACACACGAAAATCCACAGCAGACATCACAGCAGAAGTACTGCAAGACGGGAAGCGGCCACGGCTGGCAGTAAGCTTCTGAAAACTTGCAGGACAATGCGAGCAGAAGGCTTTATTTCTAATTATTTTTTAGTTAGTTCCCATGAAAAGAAACCCGGGTCTGTAAGTATCCCCGAGAAACGGAAATACGACGCCATTAACAGACAGCTCCGTCCCGTCTCGCAGCAGATTACGACACCACACAGCCTGGGTTTGTCGCCCACACCCGGCGGCGAATGCCAAGGTGCTGGTGGAGGCCAGAGGAGCTGGCAGCAGGTAAGAGGAACCTTCTCCAGCCGAAGGAGAAGGCTGGCCTAAGAACAAATGAACACAAATAATTCTGGGCAGGAGATCTGGAATTTTACAACCCAGTCAGGACCTGATCTAGAAGAATATTTCACTCCCATGGCAATGGGAGTTGGCCAAAATGATCTTTGAAGATCCTTTCCAACGCAAACCATTCAACGATTCAATGGCTGTGGTCCTGCAACGACTGCCCAGCGGCAGCAGGGACAAGCAACTTCTCTGCAAGAGGTCCTGACAAGGTTGTGAAAGAGGCCAAGGAGGCTGCAAGGTCCTGAACGCAGCCGCACGTGCCCGGCAATGGCCTCAACCGCAAAGGGACCTGGACAACCTCTCCTGGTGAGCAGCACCCGTACCCTGCACCCGAGGGGAAGTCCTTCCTTGGCCTGACCTCCCCTTGCATTCAGTGAAGGTTAAAGGAAATAAAACCTCTGCTTATAAAACTCGAACTAGACAACACGGCAGCTCAAGAAAAGCCGAGCACGAACACCGCAGTGAATTCACAGCGGATTTCTCCGCGTCCGAGGACGCCTGGGTAAGACGGTCGCCCGCAGCGGCGTGCACAGGGCCACGTCCGACCTGCAGATTGGAGGCCCTGAAGAAACCTCCTTCCTGATGTGACCCGCTGGCGTTCAAACACCGGAGTCTGGAGAAGGCAATGGAGAAGCGCGGGGCAGGAGGGCCACACCTACGGTCTTCTGCAGGAACGGCAGTGAGGTGCCTCCAGGTTCACACCACCACCTCCCAAACGTCACCGCACCCCACACCAGCACCACGCCAGAAGCTGTATGGGCTCCGTCCCACGGGTGGCCAGCGGGGCGAGGGAGGGGATGCTCCCCCTCTGCTCCCCTCTCCTCACCCCCCCTGCAGCCCTGCGCCCAGCTCGGGGGTCCCCACCACAAGACAGCGCTTGGAGACGGAGCGAGGGGGGGTGAGGCTGGACATTGGGGAGGAATGTTCTGCGCTGAGGGTGCTGAGGCCCTGGCACTGGGTGCCCGGAGAAGCTGTGGCTGCCCCATCTCTGGCCGGGTTCAAGGCCAGGCTGGACGGGGCTGGGAGCAGCCTGGGCTGGTGGAAGGGGTCCCTGCCATGGCAGGGGTTCGGCTGGGTGGGCCTCGAAGGTCCCTGCCAACCCAAACCGCTCTGTGAGCCCCTGACGCACCACGAGCCCCCGCCTGTCCCTGCCCACAGCCCTCGCTCTGCTCCCCGCCGGGGGTCGAGGCAGTGCCCCCGTCTCAGACACCAGCCCTGCGCCGGGCGCCGAACAGCCGGCAGCGCGCGGCTCATCGCCCTGCGGCCGGCCCAGCAGCGCTTCCCATGCCCGGCGCCTCCAGAGCTGCCTCGGAGTAGGATGTTCCTAAGTAAAGACGGTCCCGCTGCCTGCTCTGGTCCTGACACAGCATCGCTCTGCTTCTGCCTCGTACCCGCAGCCAGTTTGCTGATGACACCAAACTGGGAGGACTGGTGGGTACACCAGCAGGCTGTGCTGCCATCCAGCGTGACCTGGGCAGGCTGGAGAGTTGGGCAGAGAGGAACCTGATGAGGTTCAGCAAGGGCAAGGGCAGGGTCCTGCACCTGGGGAGGAACAACTCCAGGCACCAGGACAGGCTGGGGCTGACCTGCTGGAGAGCAGCTCTGTGGAGAGGGACTGGGAGTGCTGGGGGACGGCAGGGTGACCATGAGCCAGCAGCATGCCCTGGGTGCCAAGAAGGCCAATGGGATCCTGGGGTGCATCAAGAGGAGTGTGGGCAGCAGGGCGAGGGAGGTTCTCCTCCCCCTCTGCTCTGCCCTGGGGAGGCCCCATCTGCAGTGCTGGGTCCAGTGCTGGGCTCCCCAGTTCAAGAAAGATGAGGAGCTACTGGAGAGAGTCCAGTGGAGGGCTATGAGGATGAGGAGGGGACTGGAGCATCTCTCCTGCGAGGAGAGGCTGAGGGAGCTGGGCTTGTTCAGCCTGGAGAAGAGAAGGCTGAGAGGGGACCTTAGAAATGCCTCTAAATATCTGCAGGGTGGGGGTCAGGAGGACGGGGCCAGACTCTTTCCAGTGGTGCCCAGCGACAGGACAAGGGGCAACGGGCACAAAATGAAGCAGAGGAAGCTCCAGCTGAACCCGAGGAAGAACTTCTTCCCTCTGAGGGTGACGGAGCCCTGGCCCAGGCTGCCCAGGGAGGCTGTGGAGTCTCCTTCTCTGGAGATATTCCAGCCCCGCCTGGACGCGGTGCTGTGCAGCCTGCTCTGGGTGACCCTGCTTGGGCAGGGGTTGGGCTGGGTGACCCACAGAGGGCCCTGCCAACCCCGACCACTCTGTGACTCTGTGATTCCCAAGCCATCCTTCTCCGCTCGCTTTCCCCTCCCTGCACCTCTCCAGACAACCCCGCTAACGCCGCGGTCCAAGGACACTCGGCCGTGCCCCGCTGCGGGATTGCTCCCGTCACCCTCCAGCTCCCACCGCCGGGACCCCGCTGCTCGCTCTGCCTTCCCGGGTCTTCCACGTGGGCTCCCTCTCCTCCCTGCCGCCAACACACGTAATTTTCTGGAAGCAGCAATTCATCACAGCCCTTAGCTGAATGAGCCTCACTGTACGTGTTCTGCCTGTAGTGATATTTTGCGTATTTTCTCAGAAATCTGGCTGGCGGGGAGACACGCAGCAAAACAAACCTTTGCATCCATCGTCCACCTCCCGAGCAGCTCGCACCGAGACGCCTGCAATTAACCCAACGGGGACTGCTCTCAGCCCCTTCGGCTCGGCCGCTCTCAGACGCCCAGCGCGCAGCCGACGTCCGCGCCTCGCGAACGCAGCGTCTCACTACCCGGCGGCGTTCGCCACGCGGCGCCGGGGCTGGGAGGCACTGAGTGTTTCTGCGCTCAGTCGACGGCAGCAGGAGCACCGAGCCCCACCGCAGCGGACCCCGAGCTCCCCGGCAGGCACCAAGGGACCCTCCATCAGCATCCATCCTCCAACCCCCATCCTTCACCCCGCTCCCCGCGGGGTTTGGACCCCACCGCCGACCTCAGCCTTCTCCTGGGCTGGGGACGTCAAACTCCAGCCAGAGCCAACCCAGACCGGAGGACACCAAGGGGTCTTCCTGCTTCGAAGTCTCCTGTGGCTCGCCCTGCCCGCGCGCGTCCCTGCCGCCGCTGACGGCGTCCCCACGGCACGGGGCCACCCGGCACCCGCAGCTGCTGGGCAGCAGCAGGACATCGCGTGCCAGGGCTCAGCGTCACCCCCGCCACCTCCCGCCATGCCCGGCAGACCCCGGGAGGAAGCCCCCCGCCGTGCTTCCCCCCCAGCTCCCGCAGACCACGGGGAGCCGGCGAAGCAGCCCCCCGCCCCGGGACGACGTCGGGCCAGGCGCGCTCCGAGGGCAGCCGTGGGGCGAAGCCGTCCCCGGCCGCTCTGCTCCTTCCAGCCTCCGGAAAACCAGCTTCGCGCCATCGCTTCCCACCGCGCCGAGCGCGGTCGGCGCGCGCGGCTCTGCGGGCGGCCGCCATGGAGCCGCTGCCACGTGGCAGCCCCCGCGCCCCGACGCGGGAGGGAGGACGTGGAGCTGAATTAATTCCGTGGCCCTTTTGGGGGTCATGTGAAACAGAAGAGCTCGAAAGCATGCCGGGCACCCGAGAGGGGCAGCGAAAGGAAAGGCCGGCAGCGCTTGGACCACAAACAGCTCTGCCTCCAGGTGAGGGGGGTCTCCCGCGTCCGGGCGGGGGGCTCCGGCGAAGCCCCGCTGCCCAGGCGGGGACCGGCAAACGCGAGCCCCCCTCGGTGCCTGCGAGAGGGACCCCTCAGCGGGAGCAGCGCGGGACCGCGGAGGAGAGGCACGGAGCCAGGCCCGGCTGCCAGTCCGGGGGGTCACGCTGCAGCCGGGAGGGAGCAGGGAGCATCCACGGAGCCGGCCCTGCAGCCGACAGCGCTTTCTCCTGACTTTTATTTTTAACGCGCACCTCCCCGCAACTCCCACGGGCAGGAGGCAGCGCCTGGAAGAGGGACGTGGCAGGCGGGCAGCGGGCGGGCAGCGGGCAGGCAGCGGGCAGGCAGTGGGCAGGCAGTGGGCAGCGGGCAGGCAGCGGGCAGGCAGCGGGCAGGCAGTGGGCAGGCAGTGGGCAGCGGGCAGGCAGTGGGCAGGCAGCGGGCAGGCAGTGGGCAGCGGGCAGGCAGCGGGCAGGCAGCGGGCAGGCAGTGGGCAGGCAGTGGGCAGTGAGCAGGCAGCGGGCAGGCAGCGGGCAGGCAGTGGGCAGTGAGCAGGCAGTGGGCAGGCAGCGGGCAGGCAGTGGGCAGTGAGCAGGCAGCGGACAGGCAGTGGGCAGGCAGCGGGCAGGCAGCGGGCAGGCAGCGGGCAGCGGGCAGGCAGCGGGCAGGCAGCGGGCAGGCGGTGGGCAGGCAGCGGGCAGTGAGCAGGCAGCGGACAGGCAGTGGGCAGGCAGTGGGCAGGCAGCGGGCAGGCGGTGGGCAGGCAGCAGGCAGGCAGTGGGCAGGCAGCGGGCAGTGGGCAGGCAGCGGGCAGGCAGCGGGCAGTGGGCAGGCAGTGGGCAGGCAGCGGGCAGGCAGTGGGCAGGCAGCAGGCAGCGGGCAGGCAGTGGGCAGGCAGTGGGCAGTGGGCAGGCAGCGGGCAGGCAGTGGGCAGGCAGTGGGCAGTGGGCAGGCAGCGGGCAGGCAGTGAGCAGGCAGTGGGCAGGCAGTGGGCAGGCAGCGGGCAGTGGGCAGGCAGCGGGCAGGCAGTGAGCAGGCAGTGGGCAGGCAGTGGGCAGGCAGCGGGCAGTGGGCAGGCAGCGGGCAGGC
This sequence comes from Opisthocomus hoazin, assembly GCF_030867145.1. Lineage (NCBI taxonomy): Eukaryota > Metazoa > Chordata > Aves > Opisthocomiformes > Opisthocomidae > Opisthocomus > Opisthocomus hoazin. The sequence continues at coordinate 4,889,021 of NC_134433.1, forward strand.
AGTGGGCAGGCAGTGGGCAGGCAGTGGGTGGCAGTGGGCAGGCAGCGGGCAGTGGGCAGTGGGCAGGCAGCGGGCAGGCAGCGGGCAGGCAGTGGGCAGGCAGTGGGTGGCAGTGGGCAGGCAGCAGGCAGGCAGCGGGCAGCGGGCAGGCAGTGAGCAGGCAGGCAGTGGGTAGGCAGTGAGCAGGCAGTGGGCAGCAGGCAGCGGGCAGCAGGCAGTGGGCAGGCAGCGGGCAGGCAGTGAGCAGGCAGTGAGCAGGCAGCGGGCAGCAGGCAGTGGGCAGGCAGCGGGCAGGCAGTGGGCAGCAGGCAGTGGGCAGGCAGTGGGCAGGCAGCGGGCAGGCAGTGAGCAGGCAGCGGGCAGCAGGCAGTGGGCAGGCAGCGGGCAGGCAGTGGGCAGCAGGCAGTGAGCAGGCAGCGGGCAGGCAGCGGGCAGGCAGCGGGCAGGAGCAGGGGGCTCAGCCGGCTGCGGGGACGCCAGCATGGCACAAACGCACGGACGTCGCCGGGAACAGCAACGGGCGCGGGAGGAAAGGGCCCGGCCCAACCTTTCCGACCGTGTCCGCGGGCTGGAGACGCGCAGAAGCAGGTCGTGGGCTGGCAAACGGCTCCTCACCCAGAAACGGGGCCCGCCGAGAAACAACAGCGAGCCCCAAAACACCGAGCAACCCTCCAGACCCCGGCGGGATCGTTCCCCGCCACCGCCCCTCTGAGCGGGGCCGGCCTTCAGACCCCGCGGGAAGGCCACCAGAAACGCGACCGTCGCTCCGTGCGCTCGCTCCGCGGCGAGCGACCATCGAGGCTTCGGTCCTGCGAACACCTCCGCGCCCGGCCAGTCTTCGGCAGACAACCAGTGCCACCACGCGAGGTCTGCGCTGGGGCCAAGGGGACCTCCACGTCCCAGCCGTCCTCCTCCTCCTGCCAGCACTCTGGAGAAGGTCCTCGCCGTGCTGGGGGAGCTGCTGCCGGCACTGAAACCCACCAGGCCTGGAGCCCACCGAGGCATGGTGGCCTTGGCAGCCCCCTCCCCACCCCGCCGTCCACCCGGCGCCGCAGGGAACACCTCCACCAGGCACCCGCACCGCAGAAGGTCGGGCGAGCACCGCCTGGCAGGGAACAGGAGAGGACCTGTCAACCCATACATGGTCCTTCCCAGCCCAGCCACCGCTCCAGCCCCCAGAGCCGGAACCTGCTGGAGATCCTCCCAACCGGCTGGAGGAAATGGCGACAGCACGGCCCCGTCCTCCCACAGTCACCCAGCCCCAGGGAGGCTGTGGAGTCTCCTTCTCTGGAGATGTTCCAGCCCCGCCTGGACGCGGTGCTGTGCCCCCTGCTCTGGGTGACCCTGCTTGGGCAGGGGGTTGGGCTGGGTGACCCCCAGAGGGCCCTGCCAGCCCCCGACCATGCTGGGGTTTGGTGATTCTGTGATTCTTAACACCCAGTAACGCCCAGTGCGTGGAGTTCCTCCACCAACCACAACCCTGCCCTGAAGCATCCAGGTCCACCCAGCCACGGACCCCCTGTGCCCCTCCAAAGCCCCTCTCCCAGCCCAGGCAGGCATCTCCCAGCAGCCTGCAGCTCCTGGCACCAGCGCACGGCTCCAGCAACGGGGAAACAGTGCGGGGAACGGAGCCTTGCTGGAAACTGGGGGACCAGGAACCACCAAATGCCACTTCCACGGCCTGCTCAGCATCTCCATCACCAACAGGCAGCGGGATCAAGCGCACCCTCGGCAAGCTGGCAGGTGACACCACGCTGGGTGGTGCGGGAGGGACGGGGTGGCATCCAGAGGGACCTGGACAGCCTGGAGGAGTGGGGCCATGTGAGCCTCATGAAGTTCAACCAGGGCAAGGTCCTGCACCTGGGTTGGGGCAACCTCCAGTGCCAGCACAGACTGGGGGATGGATGGATGGATGGATGGAGGGATGGATGGAGGGATGGAGGGATGGAGGGATTAAGGGAGGCATGGATGGATGGATGGATGGAGAGCACCCTGCAGAGAAGGACTGGGGGATGCTGGTGGGTGACAGATGGGACATCAGCCGGCCACGTGCGCTGGCAGCCCCGAAGGCCAAGCGTCTCCTGGGCTGCATCCCCAGCAGCGGGGCCAGCGGGGCGAGGAAGGGGATGCTCCCCCTCTGCCCCCCTCTCCTCAGCCCCCCTGCAGCCCTGCGCCCAGCTCGGGGGTCCCCACCACAAGACAGCGCTTGGAGACGGAGCGAGGGGGGGTGAGGCTGGACATCGGGGAGGAATGTTCTGCGCTGAGGGTGCTGAGGCCCTGGCACTGGGTGCCCGGAGAAGCTGTGGCTGCCCCATCCCTGGCCGGGTTCAAGGTCAGGCTGGACGGGGCTGGGAGCAGCCTGGGCTGGTGGAAGGGGTCCCTGCCATGGCAGGGGTTGGGTTGGATGAGCCTTGAAGGTCCCTGTCAACCCAAACCACTCCGTGACCCTGGGACACCTGCACCTCTCCCTCCTCCCCTCCCCCTCTCTCTCCAAACATCACTCATAATTATTTCACTCTTCGGACCCACCTCACCCGCTGGAAACCCTGATGTCTCACCGCAGCGTGGGACCCCGCAGCCCAGCACCCCTGCACCCAGCAGAGCCCCCGCACGCTGGGCAGAGCCCGGGGCTCGTCCCCCACCCGGCCGGCCCTCGGGAACAGCACCCTCAGCACCAGCTCCACGTGGAGGGAACAACGCAAGCGCAGCCTAAACAAGGACATTTTGGGTGCCCGGAGCGCAGGGAACAGCAGCTCAGAGACCGTCCTGAAAGCAAAATAAATTGGTTTTCAGATCATTTTTGTCCCGTCCCTGCTTTGTCACCGACACCGCCAAGGGACCACCGCAGCAGGAGGGGCTGCTGTGGGGGTGTCGGGGAAGGGTCCGGCCCCAGCCCCGCTGCGGGCGGGCGGGCGGCAGCACCCGTGGCACCCACCCAGGAGGAGCTGCGCCCACAGCCCCGCTGGCCTCGTCCCGGGCGTCTGCCACGGCCGGTCCTCGGCCGCTCGCCCTCCGCAGCCAGGGGACATTTTCCAGCCGTAAGCTGAATTTCCCACCCCTGGTTCAGAGCAGGCCTGGGGGCACCGGCCCCCCCCGGGGCACCCCATCAGCTCACACCGCCGGAGCGCCGGGGTTCGGCACAGACGCGGCGTTCGCACCTTGAATTTCAAGCCCCCGTTTTCAAAATCCCGTGAAGAGGCGAAGCTCCCGCTCTGCGCAGCGGCGAGAGCCCCGCAGCCCCTCCTCGGCTCCCGAAACGCCAGCTCTTTTTTATTTTTCCATCCCGCTTCCCATCCCTGGTGGAATTTCGGCGCCGCATCAAACCGGGAGGAAAGCGGCCACGACGCTGCCCACCGGCCCGCGGGCACCACGAGCCCCAGAGCCCCCCGCTCGCTGCCGCGCCGCTCCCCCGTGACCCCCGCCACCACGGCCGCAACTCCACGTCTCCCACTCCCCACCAGGCTCTGTCCCGGCATGGGGCATCCCAGCCCGCTGCCCCACAGCCCCCCACAGCCCCCTCCATTGCCAGGACCCCCGGCCGCAGCGAGGGGGGTCCCATCCCGCTACCCCACAGCCCACCCCGTCGCCCCACAGCCCACCCCCATTGCCAGGACCCCCGGCCGCAGCGAGGGGGGTCCCACCCCGCTACCCCACAGCCCACCCCCATTGCCAAGACCCCCAGCCACAGTGGGGGGGGTCCCTAGCCACAGTGGGGGGGTCCCACCCCGCCGCCCCACAGCCCACCCCCATTGCCAGGACCCCCAGCCACAGTGGGGGGGGTCCCACCCCGCTACCCCACAGCCCACCCCGCTACCCCACAGCCCACCCCCATTGCCAAGAACCCCAGCCACAGTGGGGGGGGTCCCTAGCCACAGTGGGGGGGTCCCACCCCGCCGCCCCACAGCCCACCCCCATTGCCAGGACCCCCAGCCACAGTGGGGGGGGTCCCACCCCGCTACCCCACAGCCCACCCCCATTGCCAAGAACCCCAGCCACAGTGGGGGGGGTCCCTAGCCACAGTGGGGGGGTCCCACCCTGCCGCCCCACAGCCCACCCCCACTGCCGGGACCCCCAGCCACAGTGGGGGGGGTCCCACCCTGCTACCCCACAGCCCACCCCCACTGCCAGGACCCCCAGCCGCAGCGGGGAGCGGCGAGGGGGCTGCGCCCCCCAGCACCAGGCCCCCCAGCAAGGACCGGCCGCTTTATTTTTCTTTTTCTTTTTCCTCAGACCGATTCGGGGAGCGGAGAGGTTTAACAACGCCCCGGCGCATCGCTCCTCGGCCAGCGCCGGCTGCCAAGAGGCCGTTCGCGGGGCTGGCGTGCACTATTATTATTATTATTATTATTATGATTATGATTATTATTACTATTATTATTACACAGCCTGTTTCCCAGCCCCGTTCCGCAGCCTGCGCTGCTGCTGGAGCAAGGCCCCCCTGCGTGGGTGCCCTCCGGGCTCAGCCCCCCCGCGCTGCGGGGCTTTGCACGGCCCCTTCCCCCCCGGCCCCCCCCGGCCCCCCCCGGCCGCAGCGATCGCGGGGGGGCTGCGCGGTGACCACCGGCCGGGTCTCACCCCCCACCCCCCGCAGAGCTGCGGAGCGGCCCCCCCGCGCCCCCCCCCGCTGCGGAGCCGGGCCCGGGGGGGGGGCGGCGGGGGGGGGCAGCGGGTCCCCCCCCCCCCCGGGCCGCGCGGCCCCGGACCCTCCCCAGGCGGGATGACATCAGCAGGGCCGGGAGGATGAAGAAGCAGAACGGGCGGGCGCCGGCCCGGCCCCCCCGCCCCGGGTACAAATACACGGGGTTTTTTAATTACTGTTATCATCATCATTAATTTTTTTCCCGGCCGGGATGGCGTGCAGCCGCCCCGGCCCCCCCGCGCAGCCGCTCCCCGGTCCCGGAGGAGGTGGGGTCGTCCCCCCCCCGCGGGCAGCCCCCGTGGTTCGACCGCCCGCCCGGCGCCGCGGGGAGCGGAGCAGCCCACGGCTCGGGGGGGGGGAAGCCCCGGGGACCCCGCTGCCGCCCCCCCGCGCCCGGCGCCCCCCACTCACGGCGCGCAGCTCCCCGGTCCGGTCCTTCATCGCGCCCGGCCAGCGCCGCTGGGTCCGGGGGGGCGGGGGGGCGGGGCGGGAGCGGCACATGCGCGCGGCCGGGCGCGGCGGGGGGGGGGGGCAGCGGAAAGGGGGGCACAGCCGGGGAGATCGCACCGGAGGGGAGGGCATAGCGGGGGGGATCATCGGCGGGGGGAGTCAGCGGGGGGGGTCACAGCGGGGGGGGGGGGGGCACGGGGGAGGGGGGCACACCCGGGTGAGATCAACGCTGGGGGACTCACTAGGGGGGGGTCACACCTGGGGGGGGGCACGTGGGGTCTCACCCCAGGGGGGATCATCGGCGGGGGGAGTCATTGGGGGGGGGGTCACATCTGGGGGGGGAGTCACACCCGGGAGGAGATCAACGCTGGGAGACTCACTGGGAGGGGCACACCTGGGGGGCACACCTGGGGGGGGCACGTGGGGTCTCGCCCCGGGAGGGACCAACCCCGGGGGGAGTCACCGGGGGGTCACCCCTGGGGGGGGGGGGGGGGTCACACCCGAGGGGAGATCAACGCTGGGGGACTCACTGAGGGGGGGCACACCTGGGGGGGGCACACCTGGGGGGGGCACGTGGGGTCTCACCCCGGGGGGGGACACAACGCAGAGGGAGTCACCGGGGGGTCACACCTGGGGGGGGGGGTGTCTCATCCGGGGGAGGATAAACGCTGGAAGGAGTCACGGGGCGGGGGGGGAGTCACTTGGGGGGGGCAAACGGGGGGGCACACGGGGTCTTACACCACAAGGGGGACGCCCTGGGGGGGGGGTCACACGCTGGGCTCGCATCCAGGGCTCAGCGAGGGTCTCTCCCCTGGGGGGGGCACACGGAGGGGGGCACACAGCAGGGCAGCCCCGCACCCTCCGGAGTCCCGGCCTCCCGTGCGCTCGGTGCGTGGCCGAGGGGGGGGGGGGGGGGGGCCTCCCCGTGCCCCGGAGCGGCGGCGGGAAGGCGCGCGGGCCGCGCTCGAGCTGCCGCTGCCGGCCCCGCCTCCCTCAGCGCCGCGTGGGCGGGTCCCGCCAGGCAGCCCCGCCCCCGCCCCGCCCCGTGACCGCCCCGCCCCGCACGCGGGGGCCTGGAGCAGCGCCGCCTGGCGGCCGCGGCGAGCACTGCAGGGCCGGACCCACCCCTCCATCCCCGACACCCCCCACCCCCCCGCGGGGGGACACCCCGCGCCCCCCGGCCCCCCTCACCCCCCCCCTTGGGGAAACCCCCCGGCTCCCGGGGCCGCGCGTATCCCCGGGTTTCCTCTTTCTCCGCCTTCGCTCCCTCCCCGGAACATCCCATAATAAGCTCTGTGCAATCCCACGCGTCCCACGCCCCCAGGCAGAAATAGACACCCCCCCCCCCCCCCCCCCAGCAGGTGCCTGCCCGCCGCGACTCCGGGGCTGAGGCGCTGCCGGGGGTCCCGGGCAGGGTGTCCCCCCCCGCCCCTAGTCCCTGGGCCGGGTCCCACCCGCCCCGCGGGGACCGGACTGGTGCGGGCTGGCGGCTGCTGGGAGCAGAGCCCCGGCGAGCAGGGGGCACGGGGACCCCCGGGCGGAGCGGGACCCCCCGGCAGCCGGCGGGAACGGGGACACCGCGGGCACAGGAGGGGGGCTGCAAGCCCCCAGCCCCAGCTGCGGTGTCAGGAACCGCTCTGGGCCCAGCAGCTGGTGCAGGCTGAACCCAGCGGCCCCAGTCTGACCAGCGGCGAGGCCCAGTGTCCATTCCCGCCGGCACACACACGCGTGTGCAACACACGCACGGCGGCCGCACAGACGGCACCGACAGCCTCATCCAGACACCAGGGAACACACACACACGTCTGTAGGGGCGCGGCGAGGGTCCTGCGCCTGGGGAGGAACAACCCCAGGCACCAGTACAGGCTGGGGTGACCCACTGGAGAGCAGCTCTGCGGAGAGGGACTGGGAGTGCTGGGGGACGACAGGGTGGCCTGTTGCCTTCGTTGGCGTGGCGACCTGGTTCAGGGACGGCTCGGCGACCCACCCCTCGGCCGCTCGGGTCATCAGCACGCAGACACCAATGTGGTGGACGGCAAATGGCGTTTATTGATAAATAACACAGCGTTATATAGCCTAGGTTTACAGCATCACTTCCGTCTGCTTACTTCACGGGTTAAACGCTATTGGCTATCAGGAGGGGGGGGGGACACTACCTTTCCGTACAGTGCGACATCTTCAGACCGCCAAGCCTTAACTACCCACAGTGGCCATGAGCCAGCAGCGTGCCCTGGCTGCCAAGAAGGCCAATGGGATCCTGGGGTGCATCACGAGGAGCGTGGGCAGCAGGGTGATGGAGGTTCTCCTCCCCCTCTGCTCTGTCCTGGGGAGGCCCCATCTGCAGTGCTGTGTCTAGTGCTGGGCTCCCCAGTTCAAGAAAGATGAGGAGCTACTTGAGAGAGTCCAGTAGAGGGCTGCAAGGATGAGGAGGGGACTGGAGCATCTCCCCTACGAGGAGAGGCTGAGGGAGCTGGGCTTGTTCAGCCTGGAGAAGAGAAGGCTGAGAGGGGACCTTAGAAATGCCCATAAATATCTGCAGGGTGGGGGTCAGGAGGACGGGGCCAGACTCTTTCCAGTGGTGCCCAGCGACAGGACAAGGGGCAATGGGCACAAACTGAAGCAGAGGAAGTTCCAGCTGAAGATGAGGAAGAACTTCTTCCCTCTGAGGGTGACGGGAGCCCTGGCTCAGGCTGCCCAGGGAGGCTGTGGAGTCTCCTTCTCTGGAGATATTCCAGCCCCGCCTGGCCGCGGTGCTGTGCAGCCTGCTGTGGGTGACCCTGCTTGGGCAGGGGTTGGGCTGGGTGACCCACAGAGGGCCCTGCCAGCCCTGACCACTCTGTAATTCTGTGACTCTGGGATTCTGTGAAAAGCAGCTGGCCACGAGCGAAGGCCGTGAGGAGTCAGGACGGGGCTCCCTGTGCCCCCCTGCTCTCCTCACCTTGGCCCAGGCAGCACCTTCCACTGCTCCAAACCAGCAGCAGCCACGGCAGTGACAGGAGCTGTGGCTTGCTCACCAACGTTAGCTAGCCTGTGTCTCCGGTTCCTCCCGCGGGAGCTGGTACAAGGGCACTGCAGAAGCGATCGGTGCCTACATTCGGGGAGCTTTATATCCAGGCTAAATAATATTTTAAAGTTGCAGGGGAGTCACATGGCTGGTTTAGCTCGGAGCAACCAACAACGGGGTGTAGGCACAGGGTCCAGCGTCATCTGGGCTTTGGCTGAGCGAAGGCTGGGGGCAGCCATGGAGCCAAGGGGCCGGGAGGACCACGGCCCCGAGGCCTGCGGAGGGGCTCGCAGCTGGTCCCGGGTTCTGCCTGCACCTGTGATCTCATTATGGGCCACATTCCGGAACCGCCAACCAGCCAGGGCTTTAGTGACCATGCTGGAGGGCGAGGACAGAGCCCCGTGAGCGCCCCAAAGAGAAGCACCCTCCACTGCCTCGGGCTTCGACACGGGCGATAGCATGGTGCCCGCTGGACATTCATCCTCCCAAATGGATTGGAACATGAGTCCAATGGCTTGTGCCACCTTCAACGACCTTCGCCTGGAAGGAAAACTCTGCGATGCCATCATCAGTGTGGATGGCACTGAATTCAAGGCTCACAAGAACATCCTCTGCAGCTGCAGCCGCTATTTCAGGTCAGTGCTTGGGACAGGAGGGGATGGGGACAAACAGTACTTCCAAGCCTGTCTCATGCTGCCTTCGTGTATCTTCAGCACTTACACCAGCACTAAAACTCTCGTCCAGCGGTTCCCCGTAGTTCCGGTACCTCCCTGTTCACCAGAACTCATCCCCGACCTGGTACCCAGCAGCAGCTCTGGAAGCGGTGTCTGACGAACCCCCGGACGCGGTGCAGGGCTGCAGCGTGGCCAGCCTGGCTCACCTGCCATCGGGCGGGAGGTTTTCCTTCCCCACACACCGCTATGCCCTGGTGTTCTTGCTGAAGCAAGGTGGCCACTTGCCCGCTTGCGCTCTGTCCACAGCCAGAGGCTGTAAAACCTCAACTAGTAAACCACGTGGCCTCCCAGCACGGCCACTGCCAGGGCCAAACTGGTGCCGGGGGAAGGAGGCACAGGGGTAACAGGGTCAGGGATCAAGGCAGCAAAGCTGTTTTTTCCCCCAGCACTGCTTTGTGTTTTTCAGGGCTTTGTTTACCAGCGGCTGGGACAACGCAGAGAAGACAGTCTATAAAATCCCCGGCACGTCACCAGAAATGATGAAGATCATTATCGAGTATGCCTACACCAGGACAGTACCCATCACGGCTGACAACGCTGAAGCTTTGCTAATGGCGGCACACCAGTTCAACGTCATGGGCATGGTCCGGCTCTGCTGCGAGTTCTTAAAATCCCAGCTGTGCTCAGAAAACTGCATCAGCATCTGGAGACTTACAGATCATTACTACTGCCCCAACCTGCGGGAAGCAGCCTCGATTTTCATCCTCCATCACTTCCAGGAGATGACCACGGTGTCCACAGAGTTCCTCGACCTCTCTGTCAACGAGCTGAAGAACATCATTGAGAAAGACGAGCTCAATGTGAAAGAAGAAGCTGCCGTCTTCGAGGCTCTTGTGAAATGGATTGCTCACGACCCGCAGAACAGGAGGCAGCACACTGCGGTCTTGCTGAGCAAGGTCGGTGCTGTCACGGCGTAGGGGGCCTGGGTGGGCCTGCGGAGCTGGCACGGGGCTGCTCAGCCAGAGCCGCTCGGCTTTTCCCGTAAGAGCAGAGGGAACGGCAGCCCCACCACGCTGCTCACGAAGACGTGAGCTTGCAGAGCGCTGGGCCATTGCTACGCTGGGGCGCGGGCCGAAGATCCTGCGCTGGGGCTGGGGCAGACCTTTGAAGTGCGCATTTCCTCATGTCTAGAGCTGAAGTTGAACTGTTCCTCACACCCAGGAAGGGCCAAAGTTCACATGGGACGACATTCTCTCCACGTACACAAAGCTGATGAGCGTTGGCCCAGACCAGCTGCACACGCAAGCAGCAGCAGGCGGTAGGGCAGTCTCAGTCTGCGCACGGGAACGCACCGTGCCAGAGAGCGGCAGACTCCCTGCCACGACACTGAAATATTTACCCTCGCGCACCCCTTTCCAGACTAGCTAAAAATGACACATTTCATTCTCCAGTTCTCTAAGGAGCTTTAGACAACACCGTGGCCCGAAAGCAAAGCCATCCAGCACTGGAGCTATCCAGGAAGGACACCAAGACGTAAACCTTCTGTGTTCATTTTCTAACCTCCTTTTCTGCTCTTTTCAGGTTCGACTGGCCCTGATGCAAGTGGACTACTTCTTCAACAACGTCAAAAGACACCAGTTTGTGAAGGACAACAAGGAGTGCAGAGGTCTTCTCTTAAAGACACTGACAACAATGTACAACCTGAACATGCACGGCCCGTCTTGCTCCGATTACACCAACCCGCTCAGTCGGCCTCGCCTGCCGTACGCCATCTTGTTTGCTACCGGAGGCTGGAGCAGGGGGAGCCCAACCAACGCCATCGAGACATACGACGGCCGTGCCAACAAATGGGTGAACGTCACATGTGAGCAAGCAAGCCCCGTCGCCTATCACGGCACTGCTTATTTGAAAGGCTTCATCTACATCATTGGAGGGTTTGACAGCATGGATTACTTCAGCAGCGTCAAGCGGTTTGACCTGCTGAGTAAAACCTGGCAGCAGGTGGGCCCCATGCACTCGCGGCGCTGCTACATCAGCGTCACCGTTCTCAACGACACCATCTACGCCATGGGAGGGTTCAATGGACGCATGCGCCTCAACACAGCAGAGCGGTACGAGCCGGAGACAAACCAGTGGACGCTGATCGCCACCATGCACGAGCAGAGGAGTGATGCTAGCGCGACCACGCTGCATGAAAAGGTAAACGGACCGTGAGATTACGGAAAGCAGTGAAGGCTGAAGAATGGTGAGCAGGACAGCTCCCTGACAGGAGGGTGTAGTGAGGCGGGGGTTGGTCTCCTCTCCCAAGTAACCAGCGATAGGACGAGAGGGAACGGCCTCAAGTTGCGTCAGGGCAGGTTTAGATTGGGTATTAGGAAAAATTTCTTTAGTGAAAGAGTGGTCAGGCCTTGGACCAGGCTGCCCAGGGAGGTGGTGGAGTCCCCATCCCTGGAGGGGTTCAAAAACTGTGTAGATGTGCCACTTCGGGACATGGTTTAGCAGGTGTGGTGGTGATGGGGTGACGGTTGGAAATCATGATCTTAGAGGTCTTTTCCAACCTGAATGGTTCCATGACAAGGAACCAAACAGGCATCACCGTGCAGCATTACACAGCGAGTAAATTCCTTGTCCTTCGTAAGGCGTGCATCCAGGCAGGGACTTTCATGGAGCTCAGCCTCTCGCTGGGCTATGGACCTGAGAAACACAGCTACCACCCCGAGCTTGTCATCTAGATAGAGAGAAGGAGCTCTGGGAGCAGGGAAGGAAACAAATGCTCCCTTTAACATGCTGCATCATTTCAAATAAGGAGGAAGAAAGTTCACATCAACCTTATTCGTTAAATCCTGGAGCTACGGAAACAGAGCTCTCTCAGAGGCAGCAGCTGACTGGCGCGGTGGCGACGCAGACCGCAGCGGTCAAACCCTCCCAGAGCTGGCACCACCAGCAGCCACTCGCTGCCGGGCAGAGCTTCTCCTGGCCCCAGTCAAACACCACACCTGGCTGCTCCGTGCAGCTCGCGAAACACAGGGTCTAAATCCTGCTGGCCTCAGTAACTCGCTGCACTTTTATTACTCCTGACCCACCAAAACCAAACCAAACCTCCCAAAAATCCCGCCACACCATGCATTTTCTCTGCAGTGTGTTCTCCCACTGAGCGGGTAACTGCTCCGCTCACGCTTGGCTTTCCTCCGGTGAGCAGGTGTACATCTGTGGTGGGTTCAACGGGAACGAGTGCTCGATGACAGCTGAAGTGTACGACACCACCACAAACCAATGGACCTTGATAGCACCGATGACGAGCAGAAGAAGCGGAGTCGGCGTGATTGCCTACGGAAACAAAGTCTATGCGGTAAGGGAGACGTGGTACCTCTGCCAGCACACCACCCTGCGCTTGTAGGACTTCCTCTTGCTAATCTGCACTTCCTAGATGGGCAGGCTGGCCACTGCTGGTGAGGGCAGTCTAGGGCAGAGACTCGGAGCCGGGATGGTTGATACGCCTCCTGGAATATTACCACCCGCACACGTTTTGTTAGGAGAAAAGCGTGGACAATTTTTAAGCAGCTGCAGCAAAGAAATTCTTTTCTGCTGTGGCTAACAGCATTAGCAGCACAGAACATCTGCTTGGTCCTGTTCTCCTATCCAGGTACTGCATTTAAACTCTGTAGAGGTATAAAATCTGACAGTTGCACAAAATAACTTTTGCAGGCTCCAGAAAGAGCAAGGCAGCAGCCTGCAATAAGCACGCGGTGTGTTTCGAGCCCACACGCTCCCAGCAGGGCTCAGCCTGGTCAGCGAGGCAGGACCAGTCCCCATCTCACCTGTGCGCGGAGCTGCTAGGCGGCCTTGGCGGGTGAGGAAGGGCCTGTTTCAACCCCGCATCTTTGGCATTCGCAGGTAGGAGGGTTCAACGGAGTCAACTGGCTTCAGACCGTGGAAGCTTACAGCCCCGTGGCCAACGAGTGGCACGCGGTCCCCAGCATGCTCAGTCCTCGCAGTAACTTTGGCGTCGAAGTGGTGGATGATCGGTTGTTTGCAGTCGGTGGCTTTAACGGTTTTACGACAACGTTCAAAGCCGAGTATTACGACGAAAAAGATAACGCGTGGCACGACGTTCAAAACATGGGCATCAACCGTAGCGCTCTGAGCTGCTGCGTGGTGCCAGGCCTACCCAACATCAGGGAGTACGTCGCCAGATGAGACCGCTACGAGCACAACTCTCCAGCAGAAGCCAGCTTCACTTCTTCAGCAAGGAGCTTGTCTGGATAAACATCTACACTTTGCTAATGAAGTCCTCCCAACATCAAGTGAATGTATACACTTATTCTAAAGTCAAAACAACTGATACAGGCCAAAAGAATAATTAGTATTTACAGCTTTCATTCAATGGCACCACAAAACACCTGTATCGGCCACCGCCTACACAGCAACTTCAAAAATACAACAGAATGCTAGAGAAATAAAAGGTTTCTTCTCATTGATTCACTTCTCACAATAAACTTTAGCACAGTGTATTTAAGGTGAAGAACACGACGGTAGGACTTGTATCGAACAGCCGATACACGCATACTACTTTACCTTGCTGGAAGTAAGTCCGGGAGTGCTGCCTCTCCACGCAGTCTGCTGAGGTCTACGTTAAAATAACCTCAAAAGCTGCAACTCTCTGTGACCCGGTTTGCCGGCAGCGATCAGTCTATTCCGCGACACACGGGCTGAGCCAGCAGTTCTGATTTTAACATTGACTGTCATGGAGATAAATGAAGGGGAAATAGTGTTGAAAATTTTATCCTCACACGAGTGGGTTATTCACAACTCCGAGTTGGGCCATCACCTCAGTGAGTGGCCAAGCTGAACTCGCTAGACCAGTTTATAGACATTTATTAAACCGATGACATCAAGGCTAGAATCTTCATAAGTTTCTAAGCAACCCTTCCGTTCCTTTGAGTACACCATTGATGAAGTTCTTTCTATTCTTCTGTCTTCGTAGAATTCTCCCTGGCTGGCTGCAGGCCTTGCTTGGTTTCAGGGCCGTCTCGGCTTCTTTCGTGAATTCTGTTTGATACAATCCGTACAACTGATTTCTATCCCAATTGCACACATCCACATTGTATGGTTTCTCACACAGCTGTGTTCACACAGCTGAATCTACGTTCTAGTCTTATGATTTTATTCTATTCTACAATCACTCTTTATAATCAATCTCTAACAGTAGTACAGTAGAACGCTATACTAGTTATAGTATAGTATACTAGTTCCAGTATGGGCGGAGTTAGCCATCATGCACGCTAAGAAGCTGGCGTGCTTTCCTCACTTCTGGAGCGGCACCCACGGTGTGCGAGAGAAAGCCTCACGGTTAAAAACCCCCACGGACCCCGCACACCCAGCGAGCACTCAGGTACTTATGCGATGTACATGGCTGGCACCCAGAAATGACTGCAGCGACAGCCGAGCGCTAGGCAGGACGCATCCGACTCCACGTACGGGACCCCCGCTGCCCCCAGCCCCCGCTCAGGAAGTCTGGGCTGGATGAGTGGTCGGTGAGGTGGATTGAGAACTGGCTGAATGGCAGAGCTCAGAGGGTTGTCGTCAGCGGTGCCGAGTCTAGTTGGAGGCCGGTAACTAGAGGTGTCCCTCAGGGGTCAGTACTGGGCCCAGTCTTGTTTAACTTCTTCATCAATGACCTGGATGAAAAGTTAGAGTGCACCCTCAGCAAGTTTGCTGATGACACCAAACTGGGAGGAGTGGTGGATGCACCGGCAGGCTGTGCTGCCATCCAGGTGACCTGGACAGGCTGGAGAGTTGGGCAGAGAGGAACCTGATGAGGTTCAGCAAGCGCAAGGGCAGGGTCCTGCACCTGGGGAGGAACAACCCCAGGCACCAGGACAGGCTGGGGCGGACCTGCTGGAGAGCAGCTCTGCGGAGAGGGACTGGGAGTGCTGGTGAATAACAAGTTGACCATGAGCCAGCAGCGTGCCCTGGGTGCCAAGAAGGCCAATGGGATCCTGGGGTGCATCATGAGGAGTGTGGGCAGCAGGGCGAGGGAGGTTCTCCTTCCCCTCTGCTCTGCCCTGGTGAGGCCCTATCTGGAGTACTCTGTCCACTTCTGGGCTCCCCAGTTCAAGAAAGATGAGGAGCTACTGGAGAGAGTCCAGCAGAGGGCTACGAGGATGAGGAGGGGACTGGAGCATCTCTCCTACGAGGAGAGGCTGAGGGAGCTGGGCTTGTTCAGCCTGGAGAAGAGAAGGCTGAGAGGGGACCTTAGAAATGCCCATAAATATCTGCAGGGTGGGCGTCAGGAGGACGGGACCAGTGGTGCCCAGCGACAGGACAAGGGGCAACGGGCACAAACTGAAGCAGAGGAAGCTCCAGCTGAAGATGAGGAAGAACTTCTTCCCTCTGAGGGTGACGGAGCCCTCTCTCAGAAGAGCCACTCTCTAACAGGATCTGCCTCTGGCGTGATCTCAACCAGAAAGGTGTTTTGTTATCTAGAAAAAGAATATTCCCTTAACGTCGTAACTGAGCCCTGAAACAGGCTCCCGAGATGTGCAGTTCAGCTGTCAGCAACACGCACATCAGAAACAGCCGGAAGGAATCTAAGCGCTGCTTCGGCAGCACGCAATAAACACACCTTGCCACGACGTGAACTACAGCAAAAAAACCAGACAGCGAACGCTACGTACTCAGCGAGCACTCCTCACCCCGGCACGGAGCGGGTCGATCTCCACGAGTCGTGACTACATGACGCAGGACCACAACAGCGCACACCCCTCGGCTGCGCCGCTCCAGAACCGGGCGCGTGCCGTCGCATCAAAAGCCCAAGCGGAGACCTGACTCGGGCGCACGACGCATCCTCCAGCTCTCGGCCAAGGACACGGTGCTCTGCTCGCCAGGCCATGCCACCCAACCTGTGCTGGCAGCCTCTCCCTTCAGCAAGGAGGGGGAGCGGGCAAGGGAGGGGAGCAAAATCCCTCTCCTGCAGATCTCGGAACTACGACTAAGGCCAGGGAGGAACATACCCAGGATTTGGTTTTTCCCAGTGAGGGCTGGGGCAAGGTGCAAATGGCAAGAAGGGAGTGAGGAAGACAACGGAGCACCAGGGAAGAGGGGGATGTTCCAACAATCCCACGCATGGCCGCAACCAGGAGCCTCACTCCCTGCGGAGGAGGAACGTGCAGAGCAAGAGGAGGGAGGCCAATTCCTATTACATATTCTGCCTGGGAATTCGAACTTTGCAGGCGCGTTCAGACCTGCAGGAGCTCAGCCTGAGATTCTTCTTCCCATCCCTCGTGCTGGGAGCAGAGAACACCCGGGAATGCGACTAGCGCAGGAACCAGCGCGGCACTGTCAGCCTGCAGGTAGGCTCACTCCTGCGACCTTGAGACAGGAACAGAAACAGGAACAAAAAAAGGCTGAGAAAAGAACAGGAGAAACTGGGTGAAAGTTGGGTACTGACACGCTTCCCCAGGAAGCAATGCAGTGCACCGCAACTGGAGATGGAACAACGGACCACGGCTCAGAGGAACAGCTTGAGCAGTTCAAAGTTCAGCTGCTGTGCACATGTTCTCGCCTGCTCTCGCGCAAATCTGCGTTTTCAGTTGTCTTCTTGAACAAAGAATCCTCCTGCTCCTCACCGCAGAGCCAGAAATGTTGTGGGCACACACAAGGAAACACAGAATGTAACCCTCTTCTCCAGTTCTCCACGTCCACCGTCATTCCCTTGCTCTGATTTCCTGTATTACACGTGGCAGAGAGCTCTCTCTCCAGGAATGAATCAATCTGAAGGCGCGGGTGGGCGGATTCATTTTGTTATTGACTGACCTACAGCTGCAAATGCTGACCACGACTAGCAGCACTTCAGGAGCTCTCTGCTCATTTCGTTAACCTCAAACAGCGTTCACGCCTTCAGCATCACCCTCTTCTTGAAGAAGAAAACTAAATTTACCAAGTCCTGTAGATTTTAAATTTTTCTAAACATTTACTATTCAATTCCTGAAAAGGTGTTAAAGGGTTCGCAGGTCCCATGTCAGTATTTCAGTCTGCCTGGTGGACAGCTGGCTGCATCATTAGGGCCTGGTAACAAAACGCCTTGGAAAAATGGGGCTCCTTCCACAGGGACTCGTGGAAACGCAAAGATTCTGGGTCTGGATGCGTCACCCCATCCAGGGAAAACGACAAAGGGGGGGCTTCAGAAGCTGCCAGGCACCAGCACTGCAACTCCTGCCGAGCAACGGCAGCTCGTGCTGGGCAGAAGACGCGAGGTGCTCCCGGGCAGCGGAGGCGGCCGGTCACGGCTCCTGCAACCGGTGCACAGCGGAGGCAGAGCTGCCGACGAGGTCTTGAGGAAGGCTCTCGCGTGCTTCCTGCATCCGGCGCCGTGCCCTCTGGAATGCCTCTGCAACACAGCAAGCCAGCACGCGTCAGACAGCCACGGGGAAGGCGAGCCACGAGTCTGTCCAGTGGACATCTCTCCCGGAGCAGGAGGCTCGCTTCCTACTGCTAAACTCCACCAGCAAAGCCCCTGTTCCTTGCTCTCTTCACCGGTCTCTAGCACCATCTTTGCTCTGCGCGCAGTGGGATCAGAGACCGAGCCTGTGCACCAGCGCCGCAAGCCGTGCTTGGTGCCAGGCACGACCAGGCAGCCCGGCCCAGGCTTCGCCCTCACAGAGTGGTTATCCGTCCCGCCTGCTGAGAGCTTCCAGCCCAGCTCAGAACATTTAACCTCTGCTGTGGTCTCAGAGAGCTCACGGGGGGTGCAGTTATCCCCACGGTAACGGACTCTCCTGAGATATCCTGCCCACGCTGCTAAGAGGGGGCAAAAGCGAGCCAAGGGCTCGCCGGGGAGAACAACTCTGAAAGCCCTACCTAAAACGTTGTAGACAGAGCTCTGCTGGCCGAAGCCTCCAAGCCGGTCCAGTACACTCCGCATGCGCTGCCTCAGGGCACTGGTTTCCAGAAAGGCTCTGCACAGAGGCACAGTAGCAGGTCAGGTCTGCCAAAACACAGCGCACAAGCTGGAGCTCGTACTCTCTCTGCTGCACTTACTTCGACTGCTGCAGGCAGTAAAGCCGGAATGTGACGCTCCCCGTTGTCTTGGTACGAAAACCAAGGCGGCTCAGACGCTCTCCCTGCGAAGACGGCAGAAGTCAGAGCAACCGCAGCCTGCAGCCTGCCGCAGCGGACTGACCCTAGCAAACGAGCACGCACTGCTGCGGGCACAGCCGCTCCCTGCCTCGCCACGCACAGAAAGCGAGGTCAGAAGGAAGGGCAGATGGTTCCAGGGTGTGCTGAGGGCAGGACCAAAACACCAGCAAGCTGACAGCGCAGAGCTGGAGCAAAGCTTCACCAACCGCAGCGGGGCTCATTCCCACACAAAGCTGCTACTGAGATCAACTTGCTCATTACACCAGCAAGCACCTCTGCAGCTTTCTTAAGAAGATGAAACTTCTTCCCGCCCCACACCCATCTGCTTCTTGCTTCGGGAAGCTGTTCCAGGCGCAGCACAGCCCAGAATCCTTACAAGAACACAGCAGGAAATCTACAGCTGGTAACAAATGCTGACCTGACAGACGCATTCTGGACAAGGCCAGCCCAGGCAGGGTAAGTCCAGGCTTTGGTCCACGTTCACCCACTTCTCTGAGCTGCACGCACCTCAGAAGGCAGAGAGCTCTGCCTCCACGTTTGCCCACGCCTCTGTTCACGATCACAAGTCTCACCGAGGAGACATCTCCTTAGGCAGAGGGACAGGACCACCAGCTCTTCCTTGGCCAGATCTGATCCAGACTGTCCACAGACATCTGAAGCCAAGAGCACAATCTACCGTCTCCTAGCAAGAGCAACACCCTGTGGCCAAGCCCACCTTGAAGGTCGATGGTATCCTGACGTAGGTTAAGTCCTCCAGCTCAGGAGATCCGCCAATGAAAAACCTCCTCAGCTCAGCGACCGTCCCCAGCTCCACAGGGCGCCAGGTAGGGATGGTCAGCATGTGGAGACCTGGCCCAGGACAACAGGACAGCTTAGCAGCTAGGAGCAGCAACGTGTTCACAGTCCCAGAGGACAGCACGGCAGGCACATAGCTGCTGACGCAAACCACAGCAAGCTGGAAATGGAAACACTGCACGGTATCTCTGCAGCGTTTCCCCGAGGCGTCTGTCCCACACAGGCACACGGTCAGCGGTGAAAGCACCCCCTGCTCACAAGGAGCATCTCCCTACTACACGTGGGTGTCAGAACAGCTGCAACCCTCATGTGGGACAGCGAGGGCTACCGCTACTGTGAAGATGGATATGCAGCATCAGCCCAGAACTTGGTCCCCCAAGATTTTGTGACAGAACCACCGAAGGAGCAAGGAGAGCAACACAAGATGCATCTCAACAAGCAGGCAGAACGGTGCAGGATGCGTCAAACCCTTCTTTACTGCCCCACAGACAGCTAACGACCCCCTTCAGCATGCAAAGGCGAAGCCTCCCCAGGACCCGCTGATTCCATGCCCAGGAGAACCACTCGGCTCGTTCTCCCAAACAGTCAACATCATGCCCCAAGTACGTTTTACCTGGAGATGCTGGCAGCACCAAAGAACCATATCCTTCCACGCGATACCTCTGCCAGAAATCCAGGGACAGGACCTCAAAGTAGAGAACAGGCCACTGAGGGAGGGTGTCTGCAAGGAAGGGAAGCAGACCACAGCTCTGTGAGGAAGACTACCACAGAGAAAAAAAAAAAGCTAAATTCCCAGCTCCAGCTCCACTAGCAGGCAGTCCTTTCTGTATTTCTTCTACAATGACTAACCTAGATGTACGGGTGATTGTTTTCCCCTGAAAAAGCTGAACCCTCAGATTGGAGGATGAAAACAGAATTATTGATGTTTAAAATTTGGGAAAATTCTTTTGTTTTGACAGCAAGTCCAAACCGGTTCCTCAATTATCTTTGAGCAGACAAGATGATCTTCTGCGAGTGATCTAATTCCGAACAGGAACCTTTCTACCTCTGACCTTTCCCACCATTACTGGTGGGGTTACTAACTTGGGTTCTCCTACAGGTCTCCAAGCATTTCTGTTTGCCACGCTGAAACAAACTCATCGTGTTTATTCGAGGCTGAACATTCATTAGTGTTGGCTGAATATTCAGCTCCATTGCGTACACGGGATTCAAGTGGCAAGGCACACCACAAAGCTGCCCCTAGCAACTGCGATCCACAGAGCAATGGGCTTGGGGAGGCCGCAGCAGCAGCGCAGGGAAGCAGCAGCAACAGGCAGCAGACAAGCCCAGCGTAAAACAGAGCTGGAAGTTTCAAAGTGACACAAACTATACAAAGATTATACAGGTCACTGATTGCGTCTACAAATGTAGGACCCAGCACAGAGTGTTAGCTGTGTACCAAAAAGCTGCCTGCTGCTTCTGCTGCAGAGCCCCACAGCTCCGTGCAGCACGCCAGGCACGGCCACACAGCCCAGCGTGCCAGGCACTCCGAGGCAGACAAGCTGAGATCCAAGGAGTTCTGCAAGTGGACAAAGCTGAGGACAGCCTGGAAGCAGGGGAACTCCATGAATCCGTACAAATGCTCACGCACTGCTGGGCACAGCGAATACAGTGTCCAGAGGTTGTGTGGTGACAGGGTGAACGTTTGCCGAACGAGCAACCTTCCCCTTTGTTTAAATGCATCCTTTCACCTTGGTGAGGGGCCAACAACGTGCCAGGCAGCACGATGCCCACACCGCCACCAAGAGATTTCAGTTTCACGTGTCAGAGCAACAAGGCAACACACCTTCCGATTCGTCTCCTTGGGTGAAAAACATCTCCAACGTGAAGGGGTAGCAGAAGTAGGCCACGTTATCCTAGAAAAGGAACGGGACAGAGATCAGACTCCCAGACAAGAGAATTCATCGCTGGCATTGCAGGGGGCACGGAGAGCAGGGAGAAAAGAACTGATGGTGGGAAAGAGGCAATGATGCCCAAACAAGATCAATCACATCACACTGACAAACACCTGACTGCACGACAGACCTGTGTGCAGTCCCATGTGCCACGCTGGTGGAAGAGGCTGTTAAAAATAACAAAAAAGGGGCAAGAGTAACACACATCCCACGACAACTCAGCCACTTGCGTAACTACTGCACCACCACGACCTTTACAGGGGTCAAGCGAAGCATCTCAAACAATGGTATTACTGGCACTTTGTACGATCATTATTTTTGTAATATGCAAACCAGCTTATATAAAAGACATCAAAAAGTTGATAAAATTCGAATTTTGTAAGAGAGGAACTGGAAAGGAGACAGTAACGGCACCAGCTTCCCAGATGGGAGGAGGGGTTCTTCTTGAGAAATCAATTTAGAGACTGTGTGCACTCGTGCCCCAGGCAACCCAGAACAATGCTTCGTTAACGCTGAGCATTTGAGAACACACAATTCCAAGCCCCAAAGGCAATCAACCAGTCAGAAGGAAGAAAAAAGTGAGGTTCCAGAAATGGCTTTGAAGCAGCTTTATGTGGTCCAGTTTTATTTGGACACAGTGGCACCCTGAAAAATGGCAACTATGAGTAGAATGAGGAGAATCCAGAACACGCTCTGTCCCTGAAAGCAGCTCTCAAGTCGGGACCTCTACTGAAAGTGTCTGTAGCTTGTTACACGTGCTCCACTCCACAGCACACCTGTCCACACTGCTCCGCAGGTCTGAGCGCGTCCTTACCCAGCCCACTGCCTTGGTGGCACAGGTCTGCGTCACTCCCGACAGCTGCTGGAACGCGGGGCTCGACCACTCTGGGAGGAGAAGAGAAGGTGAGCACAGAGGCGAATGCTTCAGGTGAGAGCGAGGACTCACAGAGCAGAGCAGGCCAAAGGAGGATGTCGGTCCCAGATGACTGGGATAACAGATAGCATCACCCACGCTGAATTTCCCTAGGTGTGTCCCACCCCATCTTGTTCCAGGCAATGGCTGCTCCCCAGAACACCCTGAACTGTCGATGAAAAGCACCAACTTCATCCTAAGAGAAAAGCAGAACCTTATCTAATTGTACTGAGTAGCAAAAGTTGGACAAACATCAGGTATAACCAGAGGGAACCCAGAGCCTTCAGGTGAACTAAACATGCAGCAGGATGTGCACATTAGTGCTGGGAATCTTATTTATCAGTCAAACTTTCAGATGTTAGCGTCAGCACAAAACACAAGAACATGATGGTGAGCACTGAAATCAGAGAAGGTCACTGCTGAGAAGGAGCAGACAGGAAGGCTATTCTCCGCAGCAGAAGGAATAAACTTTGGGTAGGCTGCTGGACACCATCACCACAGGCTGAGAAGCCGGTGGACCTCTATGTCCCAGCCAGAGTTGGAAGAGATGAGAGGGGAAGATGCTACTTTCTCCCAGACATGAGTTTAGTTTAGCTCTGAACACCTCTGACTAGATCCCAGTCCCGACATTAACTTTTACCGCCTTTCAGCAGAGCTGATCTGATGGACCAGCCAAAGCACGCTTCATTTCTCAAACTGCTGTGATACGGCTGGGAAGGTGAATACTTACGGTTAGGCAGCTCCACGAAGAAATGAACGTAGAGGTTGTCATACTCATAGCCTGCAGCTGAAACTGAGAAGAAGAGAGAAAACTCCTCCAGTACCCCCTGTAGACTTTTGGGACAGCCAGTACCAATAACCTCAGGGACAACCAGTTACTGCTGGAAGCTGGCAAAAGCCAGGATCTTCAAAGTAACAGAATACGACCCTCAGAGAAGACTCCTCCTCCAGACTAGCCCTGTTCCCATATTACGAACCAGATTAGAGAGGTCACACACCTAATTGCTTTCTTTGCGATAATCTCTGTTAACTTCCCAACCTGCTCTCCTCTTTTCAGACCTGCCTGTCTTCCTAGAAGAGCTGCAGTACTTGTAACCTCCAACCTGTAAACTCCACTCAAGGGGTTAGTCCGTAAAAAGAGAGGAGAAGGAGGAAGTCAAGGATTCTAGGGAGAGAATCACCTTCCCTGGATCGGCCTGTGACCCGGGAATCCTTGGACCCTTCACAGCCTCAGCCACCCCAGCAGACCCAGATTTTCCCCTATGATTTGATACCTGTAAATGTAAAATTTCCACTTACCAGAGTGATTGTAATTAAACTAAACTAGATCCTTGCTGTTCTGAGAAGACAAGAAAGCTTTAAGATAAAGAGGCTCCTCAATAACACTACTTAGACAAACTCGACTTGCTGTTTTGAGAAGGCAGGAAAGCTCTAAGATAGAGAGGCTCCTAAATAATTCTACCCCAGACAGCTCAGCCTTGGGAGGGCAGATGCACCAAGCTACAGAGAGAAAGAGGCACCACGAGGGCAACAAGACCGGAGCAAAACAGCCTGGAAGGACACGGTAAACGTAACCCTAGAACTGAGTCTGCGCAGAAACAAAGGTCAACCAGCGGACACTGTGATGAGGAGTATGAGCCTTCATCTTGAGACCCCAAAGACCACCCGAGGACACTAACAGACATGCGTCAAAGACATTAACATAAGCTAATTAGTTCTTGGAAAAATCATGAATATGCTAAACATTTCTCAGAAATATACTGAAGATGTATATTGTGATTGTATTTAACCTGAAATGACGGGGTGTCTGGCGCGTGTTTATAATAAGGACTCACCTATTTCTCCATTCACAAACAGCCGCAGCGTACCAGGGAGAGTCTGTAAGAACGAGCAGATAAACAAGACCAAGAGCTCAGCGACCACTGGTGGAACCTCACACAATCCCCTCCCAACAGGGTCTCACACGGACATTTCACAGACATTTGTACACAAGCGCTTCGCTCTGCTGCCCAGGCAGGAGCCGTGACTTCTCCCATCGGTTTCCACAACTGAACAGTCCCTCCGCAGAGGGGCCCTCTAGGGAGATCAAATTCCTAGACTGCAGAACTTCACTGTTCTGTAAACCAGTCTCTTACAGACTTTAAGATGGATATAAAAATGTCACGAGAAGTCACTTGCAGAAATCACAGTTCTGTTTGTCCTGTAGCGTTCCTGTACTTGCCGAAAGTGCGGGGAGCAGGGGGAAGCACAGGACAAGCTGAGACACTCTATCAAAGTACAAGAAAGTACAACAACTTTCACGCTTTGGCAAATAAGACTTGAACAAAAAAGACTGCAGTCTGGGTAATTCAGTGAGCAGCGAAACCGTGCAGGAGTCTGTGGGCGGGAGGGGCTGTTCACTCCAACAAAGCAGCACACAGATGCATGTGACATTCGAGACGTTAACAGCAATCCCTATCCTGAAAGATACAAACCCTCCTTTCTTCTTAAAGTATTATAAAGGCCTTCAGAGAACGCACGCAGTCTCACAGAGACTGCGGCGCTCAGCACGCTCTGCTGCTGCTCCGACAGACGCGGGACAGATCTCTGCAGGCCCCGCATCCATCGCAACCCCTCCCTTTTGACCCAATGTTCTGTTGGAAGCCACGAGGCGCAGGCTGCCAACACACCCCCCGAGCGAAACAGGCTTTGGAGACTGGCGCAGGCGGCAGCCACGCTGACCAGGCCGCGGGCTCCACGGGCAGCAGGGCTCCAGGGCCCTGCCGAGGGCCGCGGGTACTCACCATCTCAAACTCTGAGCCCACGAGACCACTGAGGCATTCCTTGTGCCGACCGTACAGCTGAAAACACAGCACACGCAGATCAGAAAAAGTGTCTTTTTGATTATGTATTGCAAAAATTGCAATGTGTATCATTTAAAATCTGTTTAAATTGCTGACAGGCGTAGCACACAGGGGTCTTGTAATTGCTATAGCAGATGCGGAAAATGTAAGAATCTAACAGAACAGAGATGTGTAACCGCTAACACTGCATGGAACTTCCACTCCAGAAAGACCTTGTCAAAGGCCAATCTATGGGAAAAAGAAGCTCTGAAGAATGAGATCTTCAATGGCATTTTAAAAACACAGGCGTAAGCTATTCCCATGAAACCAACAGATGGGCGATCCGTGTAGTGAAACCGGTTTCCTTATTGACCACAAAACCAATGAGCAAACATACAAATGAAAAACTAAAACATTAAGGACCTTTATAAACTGCCGCAGTCAAAAAGGCAATTCAGAAAGATCAGGACATAAAATGAGATGCAAATATCCTGGGACATTACGGGTAACAAGAAATCATTCAGTCACTATACAGGCAGCAAGAGGAAGACCAAGGAAAGGGTTTGCCTCCTGCTCCAAAGGGAAGGAAAACCATTGGCAGGTGACACTAGAAAGGCAAGAATTTAGGTGGTTTCTTTGCATCAGTTGTCACCACACGGATCACCGCAGAGGCCAACACAACTAACAGTGGACACGGCCTCTACCTAGAGCAAGGAATGAAGCACTCGGGGAGTGTTTGCTGGAGTTCTCGAATCGCTGGGCATGACGAGACTCACTGCCAGTGACATTTGTTTCATGAGCCTTAGGTGTCTACAGCAGTAACAACGGCATCTACGCGAGGGTCTGAGCTCCCTCTGTCAAACCAGGAGAACCAGACGATCAGCGGAGGCCGGTCCTTACATCTCTGAACACACACTGCTCGCGTTCCTCCTCCTCTGGCTGCACCTGGGCAGACGCGTTCTCAACGGTGTATTTCCACACCTCGCGCTTCTCTCCATCCAGCTCGATCCTGCAGAGCCCCAAAACACACGGGCAAAACTCCCCCGTTACGCAGGGAATAGGCACAGGCAGCACCAGCATCGGCTGTGCCATCCTGACGCAGCAGCCCCCGCTCCACCCCGCTGTGCAGTAACACGGGGGCTCTCGTGGCCCTCTCCTCGCTCCCGAGCGCCTGCCAGCATCGATGGCTCAAAACCGGAGGTTCGCTTGTGTCAAGCACGCGCACAACCTGCATCCCTAGGGACCGGCACCAAAGCCCCACACACCACGCACACAGTGACACCAAGCACACGTACACAATAATCTTTGTCTTAGAAATCTCTGGAATAAAACATAAAAACACCCCCCAGCTGCAGCGCTGATCGGCTGCCCGAAGGGTGACCAGGGAGCAGCCGTCCCAGCCCCCTGCGTCAGCCCCGTGAGGCAGCAGCCCTGCCCTGCTCACCGGTAGGCTCCCTCGGTGCCCGTAAAGTCAGGCTTCACTGTGATCACCCCATTGCCATCCACCTTGATGGTGCAGAGAACGTGTTCGTACTCCCTGTGACCAAGCCTAACGGGAGACACCAAGAAACACCATCTAAATAGTGAACACGGACTCCCTCTTGCTCTGGAACAGCAGAGCTGGCAAAGGCACACGGGGGTACAGAAGGGAACAAACACACCCACACTTTTCCACGATAGCTTTAGAAGCCTTTTGGAGGGACAGACTCAGTCACCTCCTGACTGAGGGAAGGGCAGAGAGAAACAGCAGCCTGAGTTACTGAGCTCTCGGAACTCTCTGCCCTTAACTAACGAAAGAAACAGGAGATTTGAGTAAGGAGGGAAGATGGGTTTCCTTCTGGGAAATTAAGATCACTTCAGGATTTTACTTACTTCCCATAAGGTCCCAAGTCCCCCATGATGTACATGGTCTGGACAGGAGTGTTAATCACATGATTGTTCTTTATAAATTCTTCTGAGGGTTCCCAGGTGATGATTTTCGACTTCAGAGAACTCGCTTCTCTGTCAACAACAGAACAGCCCAAGTCACAGCTCACCTGAGCTGCCCAGCACAGGCAGCACCGAACCCCCCCACGACGAGGAGTCAAACTGCCGGGCTGCGAGCGCGACACAGCTCAAGCCATCAGCTTCCACGGACCAGGCTGCTCTGCAGCTCGGGCACTGGCACCAGCAAACCTGCATTAGCAAGCTCCGAGCCCCAGTTTGCACTCACACTGGCCTACGGTCTTGTCTCCTCCTCCTCACGTTGGCCATCCTCTCTGCCAGATACGACGGCACCTCATGGTCTGAGTCCGTCACCTTCTGGCAGTGCTGCAAGAGAGAAACAGCCGGGAGCTGGCTTCACTGTCGCAGGACGGCTCTCCCAAACCCAGCTCCGCTCTTGGAGGACAGAACAGGTATGTACGCGCTCACACGCGAGGACAACCTGCTGCAAGACGGTGGATTCCCCTGGCTGTTCCTGTGGCAAAGCACAGCAAGTGACCTACAGAGCAACGCTCCAAATCCAAGTCCCTCCAAACCACCCCCGACCATCACCCTGAAGCAGGGAGATCTCCTCCCGGGTCTGGGGCACCAGGCGAACGCTGCGCTGCAGAACCAGAACGTTCTCCTGCGCACAGGGCACCCGGCTTGGTTCTGCACGGCCAACAACTGGCCAGTGTCCCCTCTGCGGCAGGCCTGGGGGCTCCGCCAGACACTGCTGCACCGGTCACGCTACGAAAGCGCTGGTACCTCCTCCAGGTCGGTGAATCGGTCGTGATCGGTGTAGGTGAAGATGCGACAGTTCTTCCGCCCGCCGGCCCTCTCCAGCCGGAGGATCTCCTCCCGGTACCGCCGCTCCAGGGGGGTCCGGCAGGCTGACGCGTGCTGGTACAGATCCACCTCGAGCTGCGGGCACGGCGGGCAGAGCGCGGGGGCTGCCGGTCACCGGCCTCGCCACAGCCACCCGCGCTTCCCGGCGGGGACGTCCAGAGCCGCCACCGCCGAGACCCCCCGGGACCCCCCGCGACCCCCCGCCGGCCCACCTGGCTGAAGAGCTTCTCCTGCCACCCCACCTCGGCCTCCTCCTCCTCATCCTCCTCGGGCGCCGGGGGCCGCCCCGCTCCTGCGGGAGAGGGCCCGGTCACCGCCGCCGCCCCCGTACCGCCCCCCCCCCCCGGAGCCCCACGTACCGGTCAGGCCCAGGAGCTCGGGGCCGCGCGGGCCGGCGAGCGGCGGCGGGGCCTGCGGCAGGAGGGGCCGGGCCGAGCTCACCCGCTGGATGCGGACCCTGCGGGGAGGGAGGGGGGGTCAGGGCGGGCCGGGCCGGGCCGGGCGGGCGGGGCGGCCGGGCGGGCCCTCACCGGAGTCGCAGGTTGCGGACGGGGTCCCGGGAGCGGTACACGGCCCCGCCCGCGCGCCCGCCCGCCGCCATGGCGCGCGCCGCCGCCGCTCCCTGGAGACGCGGGGCGCCGCAGCGCCCCCCCGCGGCCGGAGGGCGCCGGGCCCGCTCCCCGCTGCCCCCCCACCCCCGCGCAGCGCCCCCCCGCGGCCGGAGGGCGCCGGGCCCGCTCCCCCCGCGCCCCGTGGGAGGGGTTGGGGGGGGGAGGGGGGGGTCTCCCCCATCGCCCCATGGGGCTCCCCGGAGCAAAGCCCTCCCCCGTGCCGACAGCCTCGGGACCGCGCTGCGGTGTCCCCAGCACCCCGGGTCGGGGCTCCGGGCCGAGACCTGCGAGGAGCCGACTGGGCGCCCGCCCCTCCCCCGGCTTCACTCCCGACCCCCTGCCCCGACCCCGGGCCGTTTGGCTGCCGGGCAGCGGACACCGCCGCCGAGACCACCCTCACGCCGGGGCCGTGACGAGCCCGGCCCTGCGGGGTCGGCCAGGGGGGCGGCCCTGCCCCTCCCCCCCCGGCTTCTCGCCCGCCATTTTGCTGCCAGGCGCCCGGTGCCCTCCCCCGCCGGGCCTGCTGCGGCGAGGCCTGGGGAGAACGGCCGGTGGTCCTCCCCGAGGTGGGCTCCATCCCTCCCAACGCCCGGTCCCAGTGTGGTCCTCCCCGAGGTGGGCTCCATCCCTCCCACCACCTGGTCACCCGTGGTCCTCCCCGAAGTGGGCTCCATCCCTCCCACCACCCAATCACCCTGTGGTCCCCCCCCGAAGTGGGCTGAATCCCTCCCGGTCGCCCCGCGGTCCTCCCCGAGGTGGGCTCCATCCCTCCCGGTCACCCTGTGGTCCTCCCCCGAGGTGGGCTCCATCCCTCCCAGCAGTCCGGTCGCCCCATGGTCCTCCCCGAGGTGGGCTCCATCCCTCCCGGTCGCCCCATGGTCCTCCCCGAGGTGGGCTCCATCCCTCCCGGTCACCCCGTGGTCCTCCCCGAGGTGGGCTCCATCCCTCCCGGTCACCCCGTGGTCCTCCCCGAGGTGGGCTCCATCCCTCCCAGCAGTCCGGTCGCCCCGTGGTTCTCTCTGAGGTGGGCTCCATCCCTCCCACCACCTGGTCGCCCCGTGGTCCTCCCCGAGGTGGGCTCCATCCCTCCCGGTCACCCCATGGTCCTCCCCAAGGTGGGCTCCATCCCTCCCAGCAGTCCGGTCGCCCCGTGGTTCTCTCTGAGGTGGGCTCCATCCCTCCCGGTCACCCATGGTCTTCCCTGAGGTGGGCTCCATCCCTCCCACCACCTGGTCGCCCCATGGTCCTCGTTGAGGTGGGCTCCATCCCTCCCAGTCGCCCCGTGGTCCTCTTCAGAGTCGCAGCCCACAAGCTCGGTGTGCTTGATGGCACCACAACCGGGCTGTGCCAGCTGGGACCCCCGCTCCGAGCGGTCCGTCCCCGGACCTCTCCAGGACGCTGGGCTGGGACTCGCTTCCCCGCCGCTCCTCGAGGAACCTTCTGGTCCAGGCGCGTCCGAGCAGTGCAGGAGGGCACAGTCCCTGGAGCGCACTGCAGCGCCGACGCCGTGCGTGCCGCGTCGAGCTGGCGCGCCGACAGCCTGAGGTGCAAACCCTGGCAGGATTTAGGTCTCCCTCCTCCTCAGCCCATGAGCTGAGGGGGTTGGGACCAGATGATCTTTAAGGTCCCTTCCAACCCAACCCATTCTAGGATTCCATGGTGGGTATCGACACTTGAAGGGAAGGTGCCAGGAGCCAGGCTCTTTGCAGCCCATGAGCTGAGGGGGAAGCTCCCTGGCCATCCCTCCAGGCATTGCAAGGTCCTCGCATTTTCAGACTGAGAACACCGGCTGGCACAAATCCTAGAGATCCCAAAATCAGAAAAAGCCATTTATTACAGAAAAGCAGAAAGCTGATACAATTGTATAAAAATCACAGTGAAGTATCTTTTTTTTTTCCCCTCCCCTGGGCAAACATGACACCATCATGTCACTATTTATTCAGCTTTTTAAAATCTACCAAAAGAGAGGAGCACGAGGGAGAAACACCAAGCGAGGGACCTGGTCAGGCTGGAGAAAAGGGCTGCCAGGAGCGTCGTGAAGTTCAAGGAAAATTGTAAAGTCCTGCCCCAGGGAGGAACCCCCGGCTGGGAAGCGGCTCTGCAGAGGGGGCTGCCGAGGGTGCTGGTGGACCCCAAGCTAAACTTGAGCCAGCAACGTGCCCTTGCAGCGCAGACGACTGCCGCCATCCTGGGCTGCATCAGGAGCAGTGCTGCGAGCAGGGCGAGGCAGGGGATCCTTCCCCTCTGCTCAGCACTGGTGAGGCCGCTCCTGGAGCACTGCGTCCAGTTCTGAGCTCCCCAGTACAAGAGAGACATGGACATGGACAATACCTCCATCACTGGAGGTATTCATCACTGGAGGTGTTTAAAAGACATGTAGATGTGGCACTTAGGGACATGGGTTAGTGGTGGAATTGGCAACATTAGGTTAGGTTAACAGTTGGACTCGATGATCTTAAAGATCTTCTCCAACCTAAACCATTCTGTGATTCTATACTGGAGAGAGTACAACAGAGGGCCATAGAGATGACGAAGGGGCTGGAGCATCTGTCCTATGAAGAAAAGCTGAGGGAGCTGAGACTGCTCAGCCTGGGGAAGAGAAGGCTCAGCTGAGACCCCACCTGGATTCCTGCATCCAGCTCTGGAGCCCCCAACATAGGAAGGGCATGGAGGTGTTGGAGCGGGTCCAGAGGAGGCCACGGAGATGATCTGAGGGTTGGAGCACCTCTCCTACGAGGACAGGCTGAGGGAGTTGGGGCTGTTCAGCCTGGAGAAGAGAAGGCTCCAGGGTGACCTTAGAGCAGCTGCCAGTGCCTGGAGGGGCCGACAGGAAGGATGGAGAGGGGCTTTTCACAGGGGTGTGTAGGGATAGGACAGGGGGGAACGGCTCCAAACTAAAAGAGGGCAGATTTAGATGAGATATTAGGAAGAAATTCTTCCCCATGAGGGTGGTGAGGCCCTGGCCCAGGTTGCCCAGAGAAGCTGTGGCTGCCCCATCCCTGGCAGGGTTCAAGGCCAGGCTGGACGGGGCTCTGAGCACCCTGGTCTGGTGGAAGATGTCCCTGCTGATGGCAGGGGGGTTAGAACCAGATGAGCTTTAAGGTCCCTTCCAACCCAACCCATTCAATGATTCTATGATGTGTATCAACACTTGAAGGGAAGGTGTCAAGAGCCAGGCTCTTTCCAGCAGACCCCGGTGACAGGCCCAGAGGCAACAGGCACAATGTGACATGTGGGAGGTTCCCTCTGAGCATCAGGAAGCATTTTTTTACTGAGAGGGTGACCAAGCGCTGGCACAAGTTGCCCGGGGAGGTTGTGGAGTCTCCATCCACGGAGATACTCAAAAGCCGTCTGAACGTGGTCCTGGGCAGCCTAAGTGTCCGTGCTTGAGCAGGGGGTTGGATGAGATGACCTCCAGAGGTGCCTTCCCACCTCGACCCTTCTGTGACCGCCTGCTGCCTCCTTCGCCAGGAAGCACATTCTTGCCACCCCTCATGCCAGCACCGGCGCTTGGGGAGCTGCATGACAAGGTGGAGCTTACCTAAGCTGAAGACTGATCTACCAACCCCCCCCTCCCCCCCAAGTTCCCAACTCACCACACCGCTGGCGACAGCCCTGCCTCCACGGGCAGAAACCTGCGCTTGGTGCGAGTCGCTGCGACCACAAACCCGCAGCTCCATTCCCAGCAGAGGCGAAGATGGTCACCACCACTCCCAAAAGCAAGCTGCGGCTCTACCTTTGCGGATGACAAAAGAGATGATTTGGCTCAAAAGGCACAAAACTCTCCCCACAAGCAGGGTTTTGATCATTTCCACCAGCAGGGACATAAACAAGGATGGCCCCTGTTGCGTTTCCCACCAGTGGTTCCACTCCAGTAGTGCTGAAGTGACTCAGGATCCGCAGTCAGCTCCGAGAGCAGAGGAACTGAAAGCACAGGGCTCCAAACCGTTCCGTGATTTATCCAAGCAGTTTGTAACTGTTGACTTCCTCCTGCAATTGCCATTTTCAGCGATCTGCTCTCTCCAGGTGGAGATGTCCCTTAATTAAAATCAATTTAATGACATCCTACAGGCCTACATATGATGAAATATATATATGAAACTTCATAATTTTTTAATTTTTTTTTTTTTTTGCATAGACTACAGAAAGGGCATAAAGAAAAACCCTTAAGGCTGCCCTGTAACATCACTGAACACAGCATGAGCGAAGCATGCTAGTGTCCCTAGCCCTTGGTAAGAATCAACTGTTGTCTAAAGATGGGTCTCTTAAGAACATCTCTTCTCTGTGATACAGCAAATGGAGTTTGGTGTTGGCTCTGGACGCCACGCAGAGCAAAAGATGGAGAGAGATCTCCTTCTGTGCAGGGACGGGGTGGATGCCAAACACAATCCTCCTTTCAAGGCCTGAGAAGCGTCGGATGCTGTCAAGAACAATGACGTTTTCTGAAACACTCTCCGCTAGCCCCAAGACCAACCCCACCCTGAATTTCCTTATTTGTCGTCTTAGCTTGGGTTCCAGTATCTGAGCGAAGGCCTGGGCCGCGTGCTGCGTGCTGCAGAGGATTGCGATATCTCTGACGGGGTAGCCTTGCTGGATGTAGCTGCTGCACTGCCTGGTCACGTACTCTGCCATTTCCAATGTCCCCATGTTCTTTTTTATGATGTAGTCACCTGGCAAAGAATGGGCACATTCAGCCTGTTTAAACAACTCTTCCAGCACCTCGTAGGGCATATCTGTGTTACGCTCCCGGAGGATTTCGTCCATTACATGAAACATGACATTGGATATTCGCTTGGCATTACGGACCACTTTGGTCAACCATTCCTGAGGATATAGTTCTGAAAACTTAAGACCACAACCATATGGGTGAGTGGACTGGAAGAAATCCAGGAAGATCCAGAAAATGCCACTTTTCTTCCCGACTAGCTCCCGGGCGCATTGGTGCCAGTTTTCTTCAGGACGAAAATTCTGAGCTTCATCAACCACAATGTGTTTCACTTCGGGGAAGTTCCCGTTTAAGAAGGCCACACGTGTCACAGACTGGCAGATCTCATTTCTGAAAGAAAACACACCAAACCAAAACCCAAACAACCGATATGGTACATGCAAAGAAGATGTGATCAGACAAACCCCTGTTGACTGCCTCCATTTCCCAGCGGGTTCTTGCCTGGAGGGCTATTGCTGCTTACTACCTGCCAATCCCACAGTCCCCATCTCAGCTGCAGCATGCTGTATCGTTTTCCCAGCGGAAAAGTTTATTCCAAGGGATGGGCGATGCACAAGGCAGTGCTGCATGGCCCCACCAGCCGGCTCTGGATCTGCCCCCGGAGGAGACCCGAGCCCACCCGCGGGACGCGCGGCAGGGCTGCGCAGGGGCACCGCTCTGCCCTGCTCCCCCCTCCCCGCGCCGACACAAATGGAAACGCAGCGAGAACAGGACTGGGGAACTGCTCTGCCCGCAACCCTCAGCAAAAAGGGATTAGTTTCTGCTTTCCCTGTCTAGATGGCCCAGGTCCAAGGGCCGGTTCCTAGCACAGCTGCAGAAGAGCTTGCGGCAGGCGCCGCGCAGGCAGCGTGGAGGCAGAGCAGAGAAAGGCAGGTGGGTGCTTCTGGCGTCAGCACCAGCCGTAACAGCCTGTTCAACGAAGGCCATCGTCTTTTGCAGGTCTAACACAATCCAGCGATCCCTGAACGCGGGGTTCTCGCTGCAGGCAGTGAAGGCTGGATCGGGGCCAGAGCTCAGCTCAGTTCTACTTTCAATATTAACGGCTTCCTTGAGATGATGATTGTGTGTTCCTGTCAGCCAAAGTTCTGCATTTGGCAAAGGGATGTAAGATCAGCAGGGCTTGTGCTTCATGTACAGAGGGCGGAATGAAAGAAAAAAGAGGAAATGCACATGACTGCTTACCCCACAAACTTCTTCAAGGGCTGATTTTCACAGATGTACAGTACCTCTTTTGCAGAACAGTGAAAAGTGTTTCTTATTCTCTCGATGATCTTCAAAGCCACAATTGTTTTCCCTGTTCCAGGAAGACCAAGGACAAACTGCTCCTTGGCTTTGCGCAGGTTCTTGGAGAGCAGCTCGTACTGCCGGACAGTGAGAAGGCTGAAAATCTCAGAGCCAAGGTGGTCACTTAAGTAGGACCTGAAGCGCAGCACAACAATCACCAGCGCACGCAGGAACGCCGGGATGTCCCTGGAGGTGAGGACGTAATTCTCTGGGTACAAGCTGGCGTAATCACACGGGTTTTCTTGGTTTTCTTGCTGGGGAACATCATCCTCTGCAACTTCCATCTGGTTCTTTGTGCCATTCAGGTGCAGTATGCGGGGAATCACGCACACTTTTGAAGCGTATCCTCCCTCATTGACTAGTTTCTGCTTTAATGCATACGCAGTTTCTCTCGAGTTTTCAGATTCAGCAGAAGAGGCGTCCTTGACTACAGTATACAGTACTGGATACTCATTTTCAGCTACTAAGAGAACATCACACACCACATCCTTTTTTCTCTGCAATCCAATGTCAACAGCCCAGCTCCTCGAAAATATCAGTACCCCCTTGTTCAAGGGATAGATTTGGCTTTTCATTAAGTCCTCTAATCCAGGATACTCTGAGAACAGGTCTGCGCAGATGGTTTCTGGCTTCCAATTGATTTTATTAGAACCCGCTAGAAAAAAGAAGTCCAAAATTAGAAAAACAAAATACAGCAAATAATTTACTCAACACAGCAGTTACTGGAGGAATCCATTACACCACGAGGTCATCGAAGGAAATGATTTAGTGTGAGTAAAAAAACTCAGCATTCCCATGATACCTGGCGGTCAATCTGTCAGGATTTCTTATATGAATAAAAGAGGTATAAACTCCATGCTTCAGGCACGCCTGACTTCGAAATGGAGTTAGAAGTCATCTCTTTGGTGGGATCTGCCTCCTTTCTACCTGCCTCCTCGTTATTTAGGTGTTCCTCTGACAGGTATGTTGCTGCCACAGTGAGAGACTTGGCTGCCTTCTGGCTGAAGCAGATGGAGCAGCCCGTTTGCAGCATCTCCTGCCCTCCTGACTGGTAAAACATCGCACATCGCAAGGGGAAAGGTACCCAGGAGCATCACCAGTCTCGTGACGTACAGACACACGTTCCTCTTAAGTACAGGGGAATACATGAAGATACCTCTCATCCCAGCACTAAACTTGGTACTCCTCCAAATTGACAGCAAACAGTAATTTTAAAAAATATTAACACAAATATTGAATTTACAGGTTAAAATTACAGCCATGCACATTCATAAAGGCTGGGGAGGGGTCTGGAGAACAAGTCTGATGGGGAGCGGCTGAGGGAGCTGGGGCTGTTCAGTCAGGAGAAGAGGAGGCTGAGGGGGGACCTCATCGCTCTCTACAGTTGCCTGAAGGGAGGGTGGAGTGAGGGGGGTTGGTCTCTTCTCCCAGGTAACCAGCGACAGGACGAGAGGCAATGGCCTCAAGCTGATTCAGGGGAGGTTCAGATTGGGTATTAGGGAAAATTTCTTTCCTGAAAGAGTAGTCAGACATTGGACCAGGCTGCCCAGGGCAGTGGTGGAGTCCCCATCCGTGGAGGGGTTCAAAAATCCAGTAGATGTGGCACTTCAGGATGTGGTTTAGCAGGCATGGGGGGGTTGGGTTGACTGTTGGACTCGATGATCTTAGAGGTCTTTTCCAACCTTCATGATTCTGTGGTTCTATGGTAACACACAGACAAATCTCAAACGCAGGCACACATTTACACCGACCCCGTCACCGCCTGCCGTTCAAAACACACATCCTCACCAAGAAACAGCCATTGCATATCCTGCACCGAAACACTATTAACCGATCAGTAAATCGATCATCTGAGCGTAATCCTGAAAACAGATGTGAAAAGATAGCAAAATTACAAAAATCATTAGAAAAATTAGCAATTAATACATACATCCTGAGGTCAGAATTTGGGGAAAAAATAATCCACGGGCTATGTTTATTGAGAAAGTGTCAGTCTGCTGCCGATGGGAGCGGTTCTGATACCGCAGAAGGACCTGGACTTCATGCCCCCCCCCGCTGTGTCCCAGCGCTTGGCCTAAAGCCGCTCGGCAGGACCATGGCGGGGCTCACGCTGCCTTGGCCACTCCTGTCCCCTCGTCCTTCAGGGCTGGCTCTGTGGGAGTAGCTGTCGCTCAACAACCATTGCTGCTTTTATAGCTGAGGTGTTTCTGAAATAACCAAAGCCCTCACCTAACAAATAAAACCAGGGCAAGGTTCTCCACCGCGGCACGGCAAGGGCTGAGCTTTGCTTTCCCCTGGGTGTCGCGGCCGGCAGCAGTGAGCAGGGTGGCAGAGCCAGCTGGCCGGGCGAGGCGAGCGTCCGAGCGGATCAGACACCCCAGCGCCTGGCGCTCAGCCCTGCAGACCAGCAGCTCGGCATCGCTAGCACCGAGCCGGGGGGAGCGTACGCGGTTTGCGAGCCCTCAGGTCAGAGGCTTGCCTGCTTGCTTGAGCTGAATATTTCTCGACCTGTTTGGAGCTTTGTTTTTACTTGGCTTGCCTGTGGTGATAGCATTTTGTCTAATGACCAGACGGCTGTGGATAACAACCATCAGCTTACGCAGAGAGTAGCACCCAGCAGGTCACCTGCGCGGGAGGAGACCTTTCCGCCTCCCACGTGACGGTGCGGAGCGCGGGAGCACAGGTCCGGCCGGACAGCAGAGCTCTGGAGCTGTGCGATGCAGGGCTGCATCCAAGGCGTGGGCCGGGGAGAGACGGAGCCCAGCGGAGCCCAGGGCCAGCAGCAGCTCTCAGATGGCGAGATCAGGAAACGCGGCCCCAGAGCTGAACCAAAGCTGCTTTAAGGCTAAGGAGAACAAGTACCTGACTTCTGGGAACCACGCCATGTTTACCAACGCCCCACGGAGCCGCACGCTTGCAGACCGGTGAAGAAAGAACAAGGTGTAAAACCGCACTAGCAAACCTACAGCAAGCGACCCCAGCGTATCCCGGAGCAGGAGAAAGAAACCATCAGCACCAACTACGTCCTCCCGAGGAACAAAGCAGGGACGCTGCCGCCTCGCCCTGACCAGCGCCGGCCGTCTGGAGCCATCCGGATGTGGACGGTGGGAGGACGGGGATGCGGACCCGGCGTGGTGGTGGGAGGCTGCGCGTGACGCCACGAACAGGGGTGGGTACTAGCAAACACGCAGGGAACTCATCGTCATCGTTATTTATTTTCACAGTGGTATTGATTCATTGTCCTTTTCTTTCTTCATCTGTAATCACAGGATCTCGACTAATAATAATTCTTTGATTAGACTACTTAGATTTCAGTTACACTAGAAATGAATTATTCTCTCTCTCTCTGTTTTTTGCCCGTAAGAAGACTTCTGAGCCTAACAGGGGCAGACAGTGCTCAAACCCCTGGGCACTAGCTATATTCTCAGCAATGGTGCGCGTCAGGGGTTATCCTTAGTGGCAAAACCGGGAGAAGAGACCTGAAAAATCAGGGACATTTACGTTCTTCGAGCGGTTCCATCTTTTAAATACTCCAACAGTTGTTCGCCTAAAATCTTATATTTATATCCCATCATCTTCCTAGAAGGTCTGTCAAATAGAATCTTAAATTCACAAAGATATCCAGAATAAATGGCTTACCTGGGTAGAGGCACTCCTGGAGTTCAGACGCACACTGGAGACCAGCTTTGGAATAAACTGGTTTGATAAGGGGAGGACCATTTGCCAAGCTGAGCTCCTTCTCAAATTTATCAGCCAGATTTGAAAGATCTTGGGAGAAAAAAAAAGTATGTCATATCCTTCAAAATCCTCCCATATGAACTTATAATACCCAGTGCTAAAGAGTAACTAAAGTGATTAATTTAAAGCCTCCCTTCGCAATCCTCCTCGAGAAAATGCTGCCTCCAGAGCTAAGAGCAATGATTCCGTCCAACCAACAGGGTCCGGCTTTGCCGTAGGAGAGAGGACTCGCAGCCCGGGTGGCTTTGCCGTTCAACGGCAAGGTCTGGACCCCCCGTGCGGTGAGCCTGCTGAGACCCCCACACCCAGCACCCTCCGGGAACCACCCGCGCGCAGCACGGGTCTCCTCGGGCGACGCACGTCTCCAGAGGACCTTGCTGCTTTGGTCCCCTCCTCCCACCGCCCCCCTCTCTGTCCTATGCGTGACCGTGTCCTTTGCAGAGACCAGACAGCCCAGCTCCAAGCTGAGGTCCCCTTCGGCCGATGTGCTCCCGGCTGCGGTGGGCACTGCCAGGGGCACACGCTCGGGGGAAACTCGTGTTACAGGGAGCCTGGAGGAATCAGAATCACAGAATCATGAAGGTTGGAAAAGACCTCTAAGATCATCGAGTCCAACCATCCACCCAACACCCCCATGCCTGCTAAACCATGGCCTGAAGAAAGGAGGGCGAGTTTCATCTTCAGACTGAGAAACTCTTCAACCTGTGGTGAGAACCAACTCCATGGACCCGCCACACAGGTCTTGTTGTGGGGTGATGGAACGAGACGCAGGACACAGCTTCTGAAGGGGAAGGATTTCATAAGGCAGCAGGACAACGTGCCCTAAACCAAGCAACGCCTCGCAGCCCTGCTCCTCCAGAACAGCCTTCACCAGCCACCAGACACACCGGGGCTGCAGAGTGATGTCTGGGTGGACATCTGCAAGGTGGCCCAGCCTCGCAGAATCACAGAATGGTCGGGGTTGGCAGGGCCCTCTGTGGGTCACCCAGCGAAACCCCCTGCCCAAGCAGGGTCACCCAGAGCAGGGGGCACAGCACTGCGGCCAGGCGGGGCTGGAATATCTCCAGAGAAGGAGACTCCACAGCCTCCCTGCGCAGCCTGGGCCAGGGCTCCGTCACCCTCAGAGCACTCGCCGAGGGCGAGCGGCTTGCAGCCTCCTGCCCGCTGAGCACTGCCCGCCGAGCTGCAGCCTGGCACGGGCTCTTCTCAACCTCGGGCTGGCCTCTGGAGAGACGACTGACCGGGTTGTAGTGGCTACCCGAGTGTCACCAACTTCACTACAGGCGTCATCAGCACTTGATAAGGTGAAGGAGAAGAAAAGCTGCGGGTCAGTTCGACATCACCATTACAACTGAAATGATTATTTTACTCCAGTGCTGGATGTCCACAGGTCACAGAATCACAGAATAGTAGGGGTTGGAAGGGACCTCTGTGGGTCATCTAGTGCAACCCTCCTGCCGAAGCAGGGTCACCTACAGCAGGCTGCACAGGACCTTGTCCAGGTCAAACCAGGGCACGGAGACGAATCCTCACTAGCGCATCAAGCACCGGGGATTGCACTCCACGGGCATCAGCACCAGTGAGGACTTTTTTGTTTTTCAAAATAAACCCCTTTCAGGAACCTCAAGGGGCCAGACTCCCCCCAGGACATCACTCCCTCCCGAGCATCTTAACAAACCAAGCCAGCTTCAGAAGTTTTCTGCAATTCTCATTAAGAGTGATGGAAGCTCCTGGCTGACTCTGAATCTTTCCTCTCCCTTTCGGGGCACAGGGGATCCCTGGGAAGGTTTGTTCCAGTTGGGAACGCTTCAAAAAGTCCTGCTGAACCAGCTCAGGGGGTGACACGTCAGAGAACGGTTTGCCTCGGAGGCCAGTAACCGCTCCGCTCTCCCGGTGCGTGTGAGCGTGCCGCGGGCCAAAGGCCGGGTGCTGGGTTTGCTGAGAGCACGGAACAGAAAAAGTCGCCCTTTCCTCCCGGAAGTTTGCAAACCTGGGCAGGAACGAAGTGGGCAGCAACGGAAGCGCAGGTTTTACCTGGGTCCGCGTCCGTCATCAGCTCCGTCCATTTCCCGACGCTCAGCCTTTCGATCCTGTCGCCCGTCGTGATCCAAGACTTGGGGATATCGTGGAAAACAGCGCAGCAAAACGCTTCGACCCGCACGGCGCAGACGTAGCCCTGCCGGCGTCCCGCGCCGTCGTGAACGCCCAGGGTGCGAGTCCTGAACCGCACCCCCGCCCGCGAGCCGCAGAAGTGATGGACGGGCATCGAGCCCACGGTGTCAGCCACTGTTTTCTCTAAAGCTTCCTTCCCCACCGCACTGTGGCTCCCGA
Source organism: Opisthocomus hoazin (assembly GCF_030867145.1). Lineage (NCBI taxonomy): Eukaryota > Metazoa > Chordata > Aves > Opisthocomiformes > Opisthocomidae > Opisthocomus > Opisthocomus hoazin. The sequence goes on from NC_134433.1 coordinate 4,928,891, forward strand.
CGACTTTACTGGTGTCATCCACTCCAAAAAATAAATACCCGCCCTCAGTGTTTGCAAAGGCGGAGACGTAATTCGGAAGAATTTTTCTCATGTATTCCAAGATATTCTCCGTAGGGAAGTTCTTAAACTCAATGTGCGTTGTCTCTGCGAAACCCAGGACCTCCCCAGCCACCAGCTTGTCTCTCTCCAGAAACCTGGCAGCGGCAGCTTGGACGTCGCGCTCCTGGGTGTTCAGAGGGGCCTCCTTCGCCCCGCCGCCGGAACCCCGCAGAGCTTTCTCGGCGCTTGGCCCGTTCTCCTCACGGTGCCCGTCCCCGCTCTGCCTCCCCCTCAGAAACCCAGCCGCGCTGCTCGCCGTCATAGGCACGACCGAAGTGAAACTCCGGCGCGACAGACCAGTGCTCAGGCTACAGATCCGCGGCTTCGGGGCCGCGCTTCCCCGCCCCGCACCGTCGCAGCTCCACGTTTTAACGAAAAGCAGCAAGCGACCCCGCTGCTGCATCCACGTGAAGTAGTCGCCGGTCTCGGCGCCGTCGACGCAGGCCCTGAGGCTCTGCTCTATGTCCAGCCCCACGCCGTGCTCCTGGAAGCGGTAACCCTCCTCTTCGCTCTCCATCCTCACCACTCCTCCGCCGGAGTTCAGCAGCGCGCACACGGCCAGGGAAAGCTCCCGGCACTGCCACCGCTGGCTCGCGGACGTCTTCTTTCTGGATCTCTCCCCTAAAACTATTTTCCCGATGTCTACCACCACGTCGGGGTAGTTCGTTTGCAAGTTGATCAGCGGCTGCCCTTCGCGCCGGGCCATCCTGCTCCTGAAACGACGAATGGTGAAGCCAACCGGCTTGGCGGCCGCGCGGTGACGGAAACTGCGTGGCTGCGGCTGGAAAATAAAAATCATTCCTCGCCGCACGAGTCGCAGCCAGCCCGCGGCAGAGGGACCCCCAGACACCGCGTTAATGGGGGTAACGAATGGGGGTGACTGGCTGGGGCCCCTCGCCCACCGTGCTCTCACCGCACCCCCCGCACTGGGCGGCAGCGGGCCAGTAACCAGGCCAGGGCCGGCCGACCCCCCTGAACCCCGCTCTGGCCGAGCCCGAGGAGCCCCCCATGCTGAACCCCGGGCAGGGTCGGACCGGGACAGCGCGGCGGGACGGGACCGCTGTGAATGGCGGGGGGCCCACTCGGCCCCACGGTTGGGGGTCCCCGGGCTGGGGGTCCTGGAGCTGGGGATCCTGGGGCTGGGGGTCCCCAGGCTGGGGTTCCTGGGGGTCCCAGGTCTGGGGGTCCTGGGGCTGGGGGTCCCCGAGGTCCTGGCATTGGGAATCCTGCGGCTGGGGGTCCCGGGGCTGGGGGTCCCCCAGGCTGGGGGTCCTGGGCATCCCGGGGCTGGGGGTCCCAGCGATGGAGGGCCTCGATCTGGGGATCCCAGGGGTCCCGGCGCTGGGGGTCCCCGGGGTAGGGATCCTGGGGGTCCCGGCGCTGGGGATACCGGGGCTGGGGGTCCCGGCGCTGGGGGTCCCCGGGGTAGGGATCCTGGGGGTCCCGGCGCTGGGGATACCGGGGCTTGGGGTCCTGGGCGTCCCGGCGCTGGGGGTCCCCGGGGTAGGGATCCTGGGGGTCCCGGCGCTGGGGATCCCGGGGCTGGGGGTCCTGGGGGTCCCGGTGCTGGGGGTCCCCGGGGTAGGGATCCTGGGGGTCCCGGCGCTGGGGATCCCGGGGCTTGGGGTCCTGGGCGTCCCGGCGCTGGGGGTCCCCGGGGTAGGGATCCTGGGGGTCCCGGCGCTGGGGGTCCCCGGGGCTTGGGATCCTGGGGGTCCCGGCGCTGGGGATCCCGGGGCTGGGGGTCCTGGGGGTCCCGGCGCTGGGGATCCCGGGGCTGGGGATCCCGGGGCTGGGGGTCCCGGGTCCGGCCGTACCTGCGCGGGGCGCGGCGGGCAGCAGTCCCGGCGCTCCCGGTCGCTCCTCCCCCCCCCTCCCGCCGCGCAGCTCCCGCCAAGGGCCCGGCCCCGCCCCGCCCCGCCCCGCCGACACCGGGCGCTCTATTTCAAATAGTTTAATTTTAAAAATATTCTATTCAGTGCTAAAATAACTTTCCACTTCCACGCGCGGCCGCGCCTTCGGCTTCGCCAGGCTCGCTCACAGACTCGGCAGGACATGCAGTGGCGGGGGGGGGTACGGGGGGGGGGGGTACATGGGGGGTCCTGGGGGGTCTCGGCTCCCCACCACAGCCCCACCCGTCCCGGGGGTGCCGGGGGTCGGTCCCGCGGGGGCTCCAGGGCCGATCTGGCCCCTCCCAGCACCCATGGCTTCACCCAGCAGCTTATTGCACAGCGTCCCAGCGGGCCCCCACCCCCCCGGCCGGGACCCCCTGCCTCGCTCCCTCGGGGAAGGACAGACCACCCAGGGCCACCTAGGGCAGGGGAGCCGGGAGCGGGCAAAGGGCCCCTGCCAGCGCCCCAGAGGGCAGGGAGCCCACGGTCGGGCCCCCCGCGCCGGCAGACCCCCCCCCCCAGGCCCCCCAGCCGGGGCAGCGGGGAGAGAGGGAGCCAATAAATAGAGGCAGAGCCCACGGCCCGGGGAGCGCAGCCCACAGCGGGGAGCACGGGCAGGGCAGGCTGGGGGGCGAGGCGGGAGCCCGGGGCCCCGGGACACGCGGGCGGCTCTGCGAGGGGCTGGCGAAGGCGCTCTCCCCGGCACGGGCAGGCTAGCTCTCCGAGGCCGTGTGGCACACAGAGTTCTGATCGGCACAAAATCTCTTCAGAGGCGGCGCGCCGGAGTCCTCCTCCTCTTCAGTTACCTGCAAGAGCCAGGGGAGAGGTCAGGGGCAGGGGCGCAGCGCGCCCACCACGCCACGCAGACCCGCGCAAGGCCGCGTCACGCTGCAGGGACGGCCCGGGGCCGCCATCTGTGAGCAACCCCCAGCACCAGGAGCGAGAGCCCATGGCACCGGTTGGAATCGCTGCCTGACCCCACCTCCACGTCCCTTCTTCGCACCCCAACCGAGCCAGGGGACAGCTCGGGGGGGCTGCGGAGCTCCTGGGGGGCACCTTGGGGCTGCAGAGCACGTCCGGCTGTCGTGGTGGCTCCGCGACAAGGGGCCAAGCCGGGCCCGTGCCTGGTCAGACAGGGTTTCAACCCCCCGGCCCTTACCTGAGTCTCCAGAGGGACCGGCTCTTCCTTTGTGAGAGTGGGAGGCTCGTCTGCAACTTCCGAGGAAGGCAGGGAGGGCTCTGGGGAGAGCAGAGGCGTTAACGGGACTGCCGACCCCGGCAGCGCCCGGCTCCCCACCAAGCCAGGAGGGCAGGCCCCCAGCAGAAGACACCAGACTCCTCTGCCCCGTCCGCTTCCAGCAGCACTTTGGGCACCCACCGGCCAAGCAACGGCTCCAGCAGGGCCTGCCCCGCACCCAGCCCCCCACCTCCTCCCTTCCCCGCCCAGCCCAGCCCCCCAACGCCCACCTTCCAGCGTCTCCTGGCCCAGCGTGGGCGGCTGCGAGTCGTCCGTGCGGAAGTCGGACGTGTGGGCAGGGCTCATGGACTCGCTCTGCTGGGGGCTGGGGCTGGAGTTGGGGCTGCTGTCCACCTTGAGCTGGTAGACGTCCGACAGCGAGCTCTGGTTGCTGTTCTCATCTGCAGAAACAGCACCTGGTGAAGGAGAGCACCTTGACCCAGGGGCACGGGCAGCCGCGGGCGGCACCGAGAGCCGGGTCCTAGGGAGCAAGGACGGCACCGTCGCGGGCAGAGCGCAGGGGACGCGCCGTCACCCCTCGGCGCAAGGGCTGCCGGGCACAGGCTGGCGTCCGAGCCGCGGCAGTGGACCGCGAGCGGACAGGGCACAACCCCGGGCCGTTCAGGAAGAACGAGCCGCAGGCACGGGGCCGATGCGAAGCGGCTGCGAGGGCCCTGGGCACGCGCGGGCAGGAGGCCTCTCGATCAGCAGTCTGATGGGGGAGCGACGCTCAGCGCCTGCCCCCGCCGGGGACGCAATCCCGGGCCCTGCCGCAAGCGCCAGCGCGCTCCCCGCTTCTCCCGAGCCGCGCCGAGAGCCCAGGGCAGAGGCCGGGGACGGCCCGCTCCGTCCCAGCAGCCGGCCCGGGCGCTGCCCCAGCCCCGCTCGGCTCCGCACGGAGCCCGGCCTGCTGGGCGCTCCGGCATCCCCCGCCCCTTCCCCTGCGAGCGGCGGGGAGCGGGGGGCAGGGGGCTGCGGTGCTCCGGTGTCCTCTGCCGCGGCGGCGGGCAGCGGGGGGCTGAGCGCGGGCAGCGAGCAGCCTCCCCTCGGCAGCGACCGCAGAGCGGGGACCCCCGCCCCCCCCGCCAGCCCCCAGCACCAGGCGATCCCGATCCCGAGCGGCTCCGGGAGGGACCGGCCCGGCCCCGCGCCGAGGGACGCCGGGGCCCTCCCGGGACTTGGGGGGGGGGACCGGCCCGGCTCACCTTGGAACTCCAGCAGCAGCGAGGAGCTGGCGGAGGCGTCCCCGGGGAAGCCGTTGGGCTCGCGGGCGGCGGCGCCGCCGGCCTTGGCCTTCTCTTTCTGGAGGGGGGGAAGCGGAGGTGAAGCGCGGGGTGAGCGCGGCCCCGGGGGGCGCCCGGCCCCGGGGCTTCCCCCGCCGGGCGGAGCGGGCCCCGGGCGGGGGCAGGGCGGTACCCACCTCCTTGCTGTCCGCCACCGGCACCCACTTGAATATCCGCAGCGAGGTGTCGCCCACCGTCACCCACTTCTTCTCCCTGCGCCGACACGGCCGGTGACGGGCCCGCAGCCGCCGGGTCCCGGGGGGACCATGGCAACAAGCCCCGCCCACCCGCCCGCAACGCTCCGATTGGCCCAGCGAAACGCCAATCCGCAGCGCCGCCGCGCCGCGCCGCCTCACGCCGCACGCCTCGTGGTGATTGGTCGCGCCGCCCGCCGATCGCCGGCGCTTCCGGTGCCCCCCACACTCCCGAGTAGACGGAGCGAAATAATTGGCTGCTGCCTCGCTATCCCCGCCCGCCAGCCCACGCGGCGCGTTGATTGGTTGCTCGCCACCGGAGCACCTCCACCGGCACCCGTGTGGTGCGGTGATTGGCTGCACGCCGGGCAGGCCCCACCCCCCCCGCGGCCCCGCCTCTCACCATCTGCGAACGCGCTCGATGGCCGCCATCACTTTTTTGATGTCATCCTTGGCGCGGCTGCGGGTCTCGGCGCGCACCGAGCGGCCCGACATGGCGCCCGCAGCCCCGGCAGCCCCGGCTCCGCAGCGCCCGCCGCCTGCCGCCGCGCATGCGCGCGCCCCGCCCCCGCCCCGCGCGTCCTGCGTCACCGCGCTCGCCACGCCCGGAGGGAGGTGGAGGCGGCGGCGCTGTGCGCATGCGCAGCTCGCCCCGCCCCCCTGCGGGCACGGCCGCGACGCGGAGGCGGGGCGACGCCGGCGCCGCCATCTTGCGTTGGGGCAGGAGGCGTGGCCCGGGGGCTGCGGCCCCGGTGCGGGTCCCTGTGCGTCCGCTCAGCTCCCCGACGCGGGCGGAGAGCCCGGCCCGTGCGCTGCCGCTCCCCGCGCAGCACAAACCCCCCTCAGCCTCGCAGAGGGAGCCGGGTCAGCTCCTCCGCCGAGAGAAGCCCCCGAATCCCCTTCCTGAGCCCAGCAAAGCTGCCCAGCCCCGCGCTGGCAGCGGGAGCGTGGCGGGGACGAGCCCTGGGAAGCAAACACCGCACCGGCGGCACCTCGGGGACCCCCCGCCTGCCCCCCACCTTCCCCGGGCCCGGCCGCGGTCAGTCAGCAGGCGAGGAGGGCGCTGGGCGCACGTGGCTGCGCGCTTTGATTCCAAGATCGTCGGTTTATTGAAAAAACAGCGGGGACGGGTCAGTGCTTCTTGCCGTAGATGGCGGCCAGCGCCTTGCGGGCGCCGCAGAGCTGCTGCTCCAGCCTCTCGCGCGTGGCTTTGTTGGCGGATGTTTTCAGCATGGCCTCCATCTCCTCCACCACGGCCCGGTGCCCGGCGGCGTTGTGGAAGACGCGGATGGCGCGGTCCCCGCACGACACCAGGTAGCGGCTGGTGGTGTCGAAAGCCAAGTCCGCGACGCACTGCGCGTGCACGGCGAGGAAGCGCTCCTCCTCCTCGCCTCTCCTCGTGTTGTACACAGCAATGTCTGCGCCGCTGGAGATGGCGACGACGCGGGCGTCGGGGGACAGGGCGATGCGACAAGGCTCCGCCACCTCGCACCTCCCCGTCAGCAGCAGGTAGGGATCCTGCTGCTTCTTGTATTCCACGTCCGTGTCCCAGAACTTCCACGTCCCGTCCTTCGAAACGGTCGCCATCCTGCAGCCAGGAGACAGCGCAGTGAGACGGGGCAGCACCCCCTCCCCTGCGAACCAGCAATCCCTCCTGGCCAGAGAGCACTTTTGGGAAGCACGAGCCTGCACACACACACACACGGGCCTCGTCCTCCTTCCAGAGCACGGACAGCGGGCCCCCGGGAGGAAATCCACCGGGGAGACGCAGGCGTGGCACGGGACAGCCAGGGTTCTGCCACCCCGGGCTGCGAGGAGGCCGCAGGGCTGCAGCCGCTGGAAGGAGTAAGCCAGAGCACTCGGCGTCGGGCAGCGGCGGACACACGCTCACCTCCGTGAGTCATTCGAGAAGGCGAAGGAATGGACGCCAGCGGCGTGGCCTTTCAGCTCAAAAGCCCTGGTCACCTCTCGGAAGTCTCCGTTCTTGGCGAAACACACCTCCCACACCTTCACGTCCGGGGTAAAGCCGCAGGACGCCACAAACCTGGGGGAAGAACAAGCAGAGACAAAGGTTCTGTGTCACCGAGCGCGGTGGGGCCAGCCCTGCGGAGCTCTCCGCTGGCCTCCTGGGCAAGGCAGGGGCCGGGCAGCCCTCCCGCAGGCAGAGGGGTGCGTAGGACCGGGCTCTGCGAAGGCAAAGCTATCCAGACTCCTACATTTAGACTGGATATTCGGAAAAATGTCTTTCCTGAAAGAGTGGTCAGGCCTCAGACGAGGCTGCCCAGGGAGGTGATGGAGTCCCCATCCCTGGAGGGGTTCAAAAACCGTGTGGATGTGGCACTTCAGGACATGATTTAGCAGGCGTGGTGGGGCTGGGTTGGCGGTTGGACTTGGTGATCTTAGAGGTCTTTTCCAACCTGAATGATTACATGATTCAAATCTTTGCTTCGCTCAGCTGACAGACCAGTCTTCACCTCTCACTGAAACCAGGCTGGTAAAGGGGACGCTAAGGAAGGCCACCAGCGACAAGGGCACCAACGCCACAACTCGGGCATGAGGAGCTCCCAGGGCAAAACACAAAAGCAAAATGCTTTTGATCCCCAGACTCACTGAGCTTGGAGTAAGGCACATCTTCCTGCAGCAACAAGTTAGAGACAGAGCAAAGAACAAGATCTTCCTGATAAGCAAACTCTCAGTACTAAAGATTTTAATTTTATAATTAACCTTTAAAAGGTTACAAACCGGACAGAGATGCTGCTTGCGTTGGCCCTCCTCCGTCACCCGAGGCCAGCGCCGCTCTCCTCAGCTCTTCAGGGGACAGTTAACAGGAACAGCAGTGCTGAGACACGACGGAGGCCACACCGGCGAGTCAGCGCTGCTGGAGGGCTGCTCTCGGGGCCGGAATCGCTTTTTAAAATGCGGAACCCCCAGAAAATGGCGTTAAATTAACAGCTAACTGCCGATAGTCTGAACCGATAGCCTCACAGAATCGTTTAGGTTGGAAAAGACCCTGCAGATCATCGAGTCCAGCCGTTAACCCGATGACGTCCTCCGGGAAGGCGCGAGGCTGCTGTTGGCCCCCGCGGCCTCCCCCTCCGCCTGGACGGCCCCTCGGCCCTCACCTCCCGCAGGGCGACACGCAGGCGTAGGCGTTGTTCATCTGGTTGGTGTTAATGCTGGCCAGGACTTCACCCTTCGGGCTCCAGATCAGGATGGTAGTGTCGCTGGAAGCTGTCATGATGAACTTTCCTGGAGGAAAAAGGCAAAGCTCAGGAGAGCTCCCAGGCCCAACACTGCCGCGGGCTGCCCAAAGGCCTGGGAGGGTCCCGAAGCAGGGCCTCCCCCCTCTGCACCCGGACAGCAAGAAAACCAAAAGCAGCACCAAAGTTCACAGAATCCCAGCCTGGCAGGGGCTGGCAGGGCCCTCTGTGGGTCCCCCAGCCCAACCCCCTGCCCAAGCAGGGTCACCCAGAGCAGGGGGCACAGCACCGCGGCCAGGCGGGGCTGGAATATCTCCAGAGAAGGAGACTCCACAGCCTCCCTGGGCAGCCTGGGCCAGGGCTCCGTCACCCTCAGAGGGAAGAAGTTCTTCCTCATCTTCAGCTGGAGCTTCCTCTGCTTCAGTTTGTGCCCGTTGCCCCTTGTCCTGTCGCTGGGCACCACTGGAAAGAGTTTGGCCCCATCCTCTTGAAAGTTCATGGAGTGCCAGTCTCCTGGCACAGGGCAGGAAGCCGTACCGGAAGACTCGCCTCCTGGTTACACCTCGGTGCGCCCTCGGAGTCAGCAGCCGCCGGGCGCTCGGGGACCACGCGTGCTTCTCGCCCAGCGCCCTCGGACCCCACGTGCAGAGCTCAGCCCTCAGCCGGGGCCGCAGCAGTAACGTGGCAGCCCCCCCGCCCCAGGCGGTTCAGACACAGCGCGGGGTATCTGCAGCTTTCACCCCGCGGGCAGGCAGCTGACCCCAAGTCACCCCACCACCCACGGTCACTGGTCACGTCAGCGTTTCGGGCTCCTGTTTGTCTCCACTTGCAATGCTTCCCTCTGCGCCACCTCAGCCCAGACAGGGAGTGGCCTGTTTACCTTTCAGCTTCTTGCTGCAGGTTTAAGTTTTCACTTTCACAGCTCAACAAAGGTCTCAGTTCACATTTTCTCTGCCCTCCTTTAAAGAGGTGGACTCACATCCACGCACTTCCGACTGCCTGCTGTCACGTACCCGATGCACTAACCCGCCCCCCAGCCTCTGTCCCAGAAGATCCCAGAAGTCCAAGACAGACCATATGAACCCATTAGAGAGACTCTTGACTGGTTAAGCAGAGACTGGTGGGCCAGAGCGCAGCGCTCGTCTCAACATGGAGACCAGAGCTCTTTGCCAAACCATCCCTGAAAATGTAAATGAAGGGCGTGCGTGTCGAGGAGCTCGTTCTGTGCTTACAGGAATGCTGCCTGTCCGAAACCCACATCCTTCAGCTCACTCAGCACTACACAAAGGCTAAAAAGCAACATCTAGGAGACTCCAGAGAATCAAGTACTGGTACAGAAACGGGCCTTTAGAGTGCCCAAAGCTCCAATGCTTTCAACCCAACGGCTCTCGCTTTACAAGGAAATCACAGCCAAGCCCAAGAGCCTCTGCCGTTTCCATACCTGTCTCTGCAATCCCGATGTTGATGACAGGAGCCTTGTGCTTCTTCGGGAAGTCCCCGGAAGTCGCAGTGAAGGTGAAGCTGCCATCATCCTTCTTGGTCATTTTATAGACACGAATAGTCTCGCCATTCGCCAGCCAGACAATGAAGGCCCTAAGCGGAAGGACAGAGGCTCTGAGCTGCTGGCTGCCTCAGCTCAGCCCAGCTCTGAGAGGTAAGCTGACGGGTCATTCAGCGGCACCTTGGGAAGGGGACACGCTGCCAGATAAACAGCTGTGTGCTTTACGAGGGCACCAAGTGCTCGCCCCGTGTTAGCTCCACTGCACACTGAACAGAACAGAATTTATTACTCCACATCTGGAAATGAGAGCCCTTCCTCTCTCTAAATGAGGCGGCTTCATGAAGTGCCGAGGCCTGCTCTTCCACCAAGCTGCTGAACCAGCACGAGCGCCTGCCCAGCCCTCCCACAGGCCCAGCAGCTGAGCCCAGCCCGCCGGCAAGGACCTCAGCGAGCACCCACCACCGGGCTGGCACGCCGGGCACCGTGGCGTTAGCTCCCCGCGCCGCATCCAAGCGCCAGCTGCGTTCACCGCCCACAAGGGACGAGCTGCCGCGCAGCCCAGCCCGCTGGACGGCCCCGGGACGATGGCAACGGTGAGGCCGGGCCGTACCGTGAGTCGGGGCTGAGGCGGACGAGCTCGGCGTGGTCCAGCCCCACGTTGGCGCGCAGGCAGCGGTGCTCGCGCGCCGCCAAGTCCCGCGTGCTCCACAGCCGCACCGTGCGGTCCTCGCCGCACGACGCCAGGTACCTCCCGCTGCTGCCGAAGTCCAGGCAGGAGACAGAGCCGCTGTGGCCCTACGGGGAGAGCGCAGTCAGGGCGGGGAGAGCCCCGCGGGCCGCGCCCGCCGGTGCCGGGGCCCAGGCCGTACCTTCAGGGCCGCCACCAGCAGCCGGTGGGTGAAGCCGTGCTGCTGCGCCTTGTCCCGGCGGGCCCGCGCCGGCGGCTTCGCCCTCCGCTGCTCCTCCGGCCTGGCGGCGCCGTCCGCCCCGGGGCCTGCGGGGAGCGGGGGGTCGGCTCGGCCCGGCCCGGCCCGGCCCGCTCCCCCGCCCTACCCCCGGTACTCACCGTGCGGCGGGACGGCCGGCGGCCTCGGCGGGGCGGCGCGGCGCAGCCTGGCCGCCAGCAGCAGCACGAGGAGGAGGAGGAGGAGGAAGGCGAGGGCCGCCGGCAGCGCCGACCCGCCCAGCACCGCCGCCGCCGCCATCTTCCCGCCGCCACCTCAGCGCGCCGGCCCCGCCCCCGCCCCGCCCCGCGCCGCGCCGCGCCGCTCTGCGCGCTCCGCCGGGCGGCCCCTGGCGGCCGGGAGGTGTCACTGCGGGGCTGCGCCTCCCGCCCTCCCTCACCTCACCGCCCTCACCTCACCCCCTGCCCTCCCTGCCCTCCCTCACCGCACCCCTGCCCTCCCTCACCGCACCCCTGCCCTCCTTCACTGCCCTCCCTCACCTCACTGCCCTCACCTCACCCCTGCCCTCCCTGCCCTCCCTCACCGCCCTCCCTCCCACCCTCCCTCCCTGCCCTTCCCTGCCCTCCCTCACCTCACCCCCTGCCATCCCTCACCGCACCCCTGCCCTCCCTGCCCACACCCCCTGCCCTCCCTCACCACCCTCACCTCACTGCCCTCCCTCCCTGCCCTCCCTCCGTCATCTCTCCTCACCTTTCTGCCCTCCCTCACCTCACCGCCCGCCTTCCCCTCCCCTGCCCTCCCCTGCCCAGCCCTGCCCAGCCCTGCCTCCCTCCGCCCTGCCCCAGCGCAGACACGGGGCAGGAAGAACCACGCCGGGGCCTGTGGGCAGAGCGAGTCCTTTACCGGGCAGCACGGCCAGGCCCCCTGGCAGCTCTGGGCCGGGCAGGCCCCGGGGCGCAGGAGCCAGTGCCTGCGGGAGGGCAGCGCAGGGACCCCTGCTCCGGCAGCCAGCGATGGGTGCTGGGCAGCAGGAAGGCCGCTGCGGGGGCTGCTAGGAGGATCCGCCGCCGCGGCCCATCGCCGCCACCGCCCGCGTCGCCTGCTCGGGGACGCAGGCCGGGTCGCTCAGGATGGCGGTGGAAATGCTCAGCTGCCGGAGGGAGCTCAGGACGGCTGCGGGGAGACGGGGGCTGCGTCAGCTGCCCCCCTGCCTCGGGGATGGAGGGGGCCCGGGTTAACCCGCCCCGGGGAGACGGCTCTCCCCATCCCCGCTCCAGCCCTGCCATGGCCCCTGGAGCGGCTGACAGCCCCCCGGCACAGCACACGGGGCGCAGGGAAGCCCACCCTGCGGGCCCGCGCGAGGGTGAGCCCAGGCGGGACACAGACTCTCGGGGTAGGGCGGCAGCAGCCAGCTCGGCTGGAGCGTGGAGCACAGAAAAGCAGCGAGCGCAGCCGCAGCACGTCCCGGTGCTTCCCTCCCGCAGCGTGGTGCAGCGCCAGCCCCGCCACCCCCCCGGACACCCCCGTCCTGCTCCTCCGGCAGCCGCGCCAGCGGGCCAGCCCGGCGGCTGCGGGCACCGTGGACAGGAGCAGGGCCACCTACTCGGCCGAAGCACCGGGAGGGAGCAGTGCTGGTCCAGCCAGGCCAGAGACGTCTGGGTGAGGCTCTCCATGCTGGCCGTGGAGACCATGCCGTTGAAGGACTCAAAGAGGGGCCGGATGATGATGCTGAACTGGTGGGAGTGGAGCAGTTAAGGACCAGCCGCGCCAAGGCCATGGTCTCCCACCCACCAGGCGCGGGCAGCAGGTCGAGCTTCCCTGCCCGGCCGCGGAGCAGACCTGCTGGGTGCCTTCCTCGGCGCGGCAGCGAGCCGGGCGCCAGCCCCTGCTGCGGGGGTGACAGGGACACGAGTGTCACCCGGGGCAAGGCAGTGGGAGAGCTGCGTCACCCCGCAACGACCAGGGCTGCCCGAAAGGGTTGTTTAGACACGAGACAGCTCTTCCAGAGCAGATAAGGTGCCCGCTAGCGCAGCGTCCTCTGAAGTGCCCAGAAGCAGGGCACGACACCAGTGTGTCCAGTGCGCTCCCTCGGTGCTCCCAGTCTCCAAGGACCACCGCTCTGGTGATTTGCGGGTGTAGTGACCCGCTGCAGATACCTCCACCACGAGCTCATCCCGGAGCCCACGTCGGCTTTGCCACCCCAGTGTCCCATGGAAGGAGCTCCGCAGTGTTCCCCACCGCCGTGTCGGGAGCCACCTCTGCCCTGCCCACGCTGCCTGCACTGGGTCGGGCTGGGGGCAGCAAGGCCTGCCCACCCCGCTGCCACGAGGGACTTTGGAGACCTCAGTCTCGGCAGGATTAACGGTCCCAGAGCGTCTCATCCCTGCCCACGGAGCAGCAGGGCCAGCCCTTCGACCACCAGTGCCCCGGCCCTTGGTCCCCTCCATCCTCTCCACCACGTGGAGCCCAGACATGGGCACAACAGGGTTTCCAGGGTGTGCAATGTGGCCACCAAGACCAAGCCATCATGTCCCCAGCTTTGTCTCCGGACATTTCCGAACCCCTAGCTGATGGCTCCTGCCTCGCAGAGCCAGCTCCCATGGCACCAGGGGCTCCTCGGTGCATGAGCTCAGCTCCGCTGGTGACTTCCCCGCTCCCTGAGGACCAACCATTTACTCCCACTCCGTTTGCTCCCCCGTAGCAGAAGCTTCCTCCTACCCACAGCATCTGGGCTCGTTCCCACCACACGCCCTTGACTGGGAGACACCTCCCCAGGCTCCAGAGAGCCCCTCGAGCCGCAGGGACCCCGCAGACCCGGGAGCAGCGGGTGAACCGGAGGACCCGGCGTTTGGTGGAGGGGTCAGCGCCAGCAGCAGGCACCGGCCCCGAAGGATACGATCCAGAACTTCCAGTTCTGCAGCGTGGCGGAGCGGACGTACTCGTCGAACATGCGGCGCATCCGGTCGAAGCGCTGGCGCGTGATGGGCACTCCCATGGCCGGCAGCTGCTCCTGGCACAGGCTGTGGGGCACAGGCACTGCCGTGGGTCTGTGTTCGGGAGGCCGGGAGCCACGGGGCCCGCGCCGCGGGGAGAGGCTCTGGCAGGAGCTCGGCTCGCCGCAGGGCTGGGCAGGCAGGGAGCTGTGGGGCACGTCCCCATGCTCCAGTTCCACGCGGCACTGCCTCTTGGGCATCGTCCCTCCCCAAGCAGGGTTTGAGGGGGGACGGGGTCGGACGCAGAGTTTGGGAGAGCTGCGGTGCCCCGCTGCTGCCCCGCTGCTCCCGCCTGCCCTGGCCACGACTGCCATACTTGATGGAGCCGTTGAGCTCCTCGATCTGCTCCCGCAGCCGCTGCGCCTCGTCCTGCAGGGCCGCGCGCTCCTGCTGCAGCTTGCAGATGTACTCGGCCGTCTTCTGCAGGGTGGTGGCCTTGCTGACCTGCGGGGCCCCGGGCGTCAGACGGCGACGGCAGCGCGGGGCGGGCACGGCGTGGGGCACCCAGCGCTTCGTGCGGCGCGGCTGGCGGCGTCGGCTGCCGTGTTCGCTGCAGCTCCTGCCGCAGGCCCCAGAGCCCAGCCCGCCCCGGCACGGCTGCACCGCGCGGGTCTCCGGGTGCCCGGCGTGGGCTCGCAGGGCAGGAGCCCCACGCGCCAGGGCGGGGGTCAGCGTCCCCGGGTGCCACGCGTGTCCCTGCGTGCCCGGGGCCGGTCGGCACAGCCCTGGGCGCTCACCTTGATGCTGGGCTGGGCGCTCAGCGTGCTCACCAGGCTGTGCAGCGTGTCGAAGCCCAGCTTGATGTTGAAGCGTCGCTTCTGCTCGGCAGAGATGTGGGTGATGCGGCGGCTCTCCATCTGCGGGCAAGCGCCGTCAGGCACCTCCGGGCAGCCCCGGGCTCCCACCCCACAGGGGACAGGCTGCCCCAAAAATCGGAGCAAGGAGGGGCGTTGATTTTGGGGGGCAGCAGGAAAAGGGGCAGTGTGCGTGGAGATGGTGCCCTTATAGCAAAGGCAGCGCTTGCTCCTGCCGTACCTTGCTGGACTCCGGCCTGCCCCGCCGGGACACGGCGTGGTGCGGGGAGACGCCAGCGCCCAGCCCCACAGTGGGTCCCGGGGAAGCCTGGCCAGGCTTGGGCCAGTCGCTGCCTGGAAAAGGAAAAGCGATGCTCTGGGGGGAGAGGCGGCAGTAGCTGCAGCCCCTCGTGATAGACGTCAGCGGGGACCTGCGCTGGGACAGGCAGCGGGGAGCACCCGGCTGAGCCACCCCGTCCCGGGGCAGCCACCCCGCTCAGCTGACAGGGATGCTCTGCTCCAGCGCCCGACCGCGGCTTCGCGCTTCGCCGTGTCCCAGTTCCCACTCTTTTTACAACCGCTCGGAAATGGGAACATTCAGGATGTGACATTTCAAATTCCCGGCCTTCCTTGGGGTGGAAGTCACCAGGGGCGAGTCCCGAGGGCAGCAAGACTGCGATCTGCAGCACCAGACTGAAAGCGGGAACGGCCCCAGCGCCTGGTTTCCAGCCGCTCTGGTTTCTGCGGGTGAAAGCAGGGTGCTTCCCGCTTGAAAACCAAGCTCTGGGTTTTCAAAACCACAGTCTGACGTTTTGCTCCTTTTTGTCTTTTCCTGTTTCTGCTTTTGCCCCTGCAGAAGGAGGCCGGCGAAGGGGCTGCGCCGTCCCTCGTGGAGGGAAATCGCCCCTGCTCGAGCGGGTCAGCGTGAGCAGCTGGGACAGGAGCCGACACGCAGCGTTCCCCAGGGCTCGGTCCAAGCTCCCGGCAGGCAGCGAGGCATCCCAGACTCACCGCAAGCCGAGGTGGGGGAGAGCCGCTCGGCCTTGGGGACCACCAGTGGGGCCGGCTGGGTGCCCGCCACCGGCACCGGCACCGCTTGGGAAGGGCTGGAGCCAGGAGCCAGCCCCGGGCTCAGCTGGGCCATCCTGGAGAGGAAGGCAGCAGGGACGTCGGGGACAGCGCTCTGCTGCTGGGAGAAGGCAGAGGGAAGCGGGAGGTTGGGGGCCTGCGCCCCACGCGCGCCAGGGGCCAGACCTTCCCCTGCGGGCAGTGGGTGCCCGGGCACTGACAGCGGAACGCCCCGCGCCGAGACTGGGGACGCGGACGTGCAGCCCCTTCCCACAGTGGGCAGGGGCAGCCCCGGCCCCAGGGCAGCACCCCCAGGAAAGGGGCCCTGCGAGCGGGGCGTTTCCCACCTCTGCCCAGTTTGTTTTACGGGAGAAAACGCCCGGGTGAGCCCTGCCACCCCAGCACCCCAGCCATGTGCCCCCTCCTTTGCCCCGCGCCTGTCCAGCCCCACGCAGCAGCCGGGGGGCCCCACAGACCCCCATCCCCCCACCCGCCACGGGCTGGCTCTACCCCTGCCCCAGCACCCAGGGGGGCAGTTCCTGACCTGGGGGGGGGTAATTCCCACCCTGGGGCTGGGTGGGTGCTTACCGGGGAGACGGGGGCTGCAGGCAGGAGCCCTGCGCCCAGCGGGTGGGGGGCATCCAGGGCCGGCTGCTGCTTGGCTGCAAGAGGGCAGGGAGCAGAAGGGTGCCGCTACGTGAGGGTGCTGGGGCTCGGGGCAGCTTTCCTGCCCCGCGGCACAGCCAGCCCCCAGCGCCGGCATTGCCGCAGCCCCCTCCCTGCCCCTCTGCCCCAGGGAGCATGGGGCAGCCCCGGAGAGAGGTGCTCTCGGCAGTGGGGGTGTCCTGGGGAGCCTTGGCGCAGGCAGGGACGCGCAGCCCAGCACGGGGCGGGCACGGCAGCCGCTGTGCCCTGTCCCATCGCACGCGTGACAGCGGGTCGGGCGGGACGGCGGTGACCCCCCAGCCCGTCGGTGGACCCCAGGCTGGGAACACCAGGCTGGGGACATGGGGACTTTGCAGCAATGCCCGCAGCCAAGCCCTGGGGTCAGCGGGGGCCCAGCTTTGCCACGGGTTTCGGTGCTGCTTCACCACGGGGACAACCACAGCATCCCCAGTGTCCCAGCCACGGGGAGAAAGCAGGCCCCCCGCTCCAATGCCCCCCACGGCAGCCCCCCCCCCTCACCGGCTGGTCCCCGCGTCCCCCCACAGCCCCTCGCCCCGTTACCTGCGGTCAGCAGCTGGCTCAGGCAGGGGCTGGGTGCGCCCGGGTGGGCTGGCGCAGGGGGTCCCGGCAGCCGCTTCGCCTTGGTGCCGCCGGGCTTCGCCTTCAGCCGCCCGCCCCCGCCCTGCGGCAGCCCCTTGGCGGGGGCAAACCTGGGGTCTCCCAGCAGGGCGGGGGGCAAGAGCTGGGGGGCTGCCGGGCTGGGGTACCCTGGGGGCACCGTGCCGGCGGCGTAGCCCAGCCCCGGGGCGTGGGGGCCGAAGCAGGGCGCTGAGAGGGGGGAGGCTGGGTGGGCGAGCAGCGAGGGGCTGGGAGAGCTGGCGTAGGGGAACTTGGAGCGGGGGGCCGAGGCGGGGGAGAACGGGGGGTCCGGTTCCAGCAGCGGCACCCCGGGGGCTGGGCCGGGGGGTGCGTACAGGGGTGCCGGCGGCTCCACGCCGAGGCACTTGCCGGGGAGGCCATACTGCAGCAGGGGCTTGTGCCGGAGCTGGGGGCTGAGGCTGCCGGGCGCTGCGGCGGGGGGCTCGGGGGGCAGCGGGCCCGGGGACAGCTCGGGGGCCAGGAAGGAGCCGTGGAGGCCGACCTGGGAGGCACCGCCGGGCTGCGGGAGACACGGCGGGGTCAGGGCGGGTGGCCGGGGCGCCGGCAGCCATGGGCCATGGGCTGGGGTCCCGCTCACCTGGAGGAGGGTGCCGGGCGGGAGCGGGGCCTCGGGGCTGGCGGGCAGCCCCCGAGCACCCATCGGGGACCCCCCGCCGCTGAACAGGGGCTCGGCCATGGGCACAAAGCAGGGCGGCTCCTGGTAGCCCGGCTGCGTCGGCGGTGGCGGCGGGCGGTGGGCGGTGAAAATATCTGCAGGGGCAAGTGGAGACAGGGTGAGGGGTGCCCGGGGCCCTTCCCGCAGAGGGCATGGCGTGGGGGAGCCGTGCCCTGCTACCGGCCCTGCCGGGGGTCCGCCAGCTGCCGGGCCGGGACAGGTCCCAGCTCCGCCGGCGGATTTGGCACCCGGGATGTGAAACGCTGGGGTACGGAGGGAAGAGGCAGCCACGCGCCCGGGGCCAGCCTTGTCACACACACAGGGACAGGAAAACCCGCCCGGGGTGCCACCCAAGGGTGGGGACCCTGTCCCCGACACCCAGGTCCTGGCTGCTGCCAGGGGGGTGCATGGCCGTCCCCCTCCTCCCAATCCAGCCCTGGGCTGGGGCAGGGACTGCAACACCAGCCCGGGGGCAGCCGCAGCGGGGGGGCTCGGCGGAGCTCGTCGCAGCGTTCCCAAGCATGGGGGACGGTCCCCTGGAGTCGTGGCAAGCGCTCGCCTGCCGGCCCCGGCGCTGCCGTGCGTGCAGCCTGCGGCTAACCACATCCCATGGCCTTCCAGCAGCCAAGCCCCGTGACCCTGCCGCGACTCCCTCTCCCTTCCGCTCCCCTTCCCACAACCCTGCTCCTTCCGCAGGCCCAGACGCCGCGGCACAAAGCGCTCGGCCGGACGCTTCGGGCAGCCGCCTCCCCGGGCACGTCGGCTCCACGCACGCCCCGGCTCCGTGCCGGCGTTGCCAGCGCTGGCTCAGGCATCGCCACCGGGAGATCTTTCCCCGGAGATGGTGGCTGTGGGGCAGGGATGGGGCTGCCAGACGCTGCAGCAGGAGCGCCGGCTGGGTTTGCGGGCTGCTGAGCGACAGCGCCTGGCACAGGCTCTGTGCCCGGGACACGGGCGCTGACGTCCCCTCCGGGAGCACGCAGCCACGCTCCCGAGCCCTCGGCGGCCTCCGGGCCACGCTGCTGCCGGCAGAGCCCTGCCGACGCGTGGGCTCAGCGGGGCTCTGCCGGCACGGTGCCCTGGCTGGGACCCGCAACGTCCCAAGGCCCTTTGGAATCTCCGTCAGAGGAGAAAACGTGCCAGCAGCGTGGGGTGCCACGGGGCTGAGCACGGTGACGGTGCTGGCAGTGCCGTGTGCCGCCGGCCGAGGGTAACGCCGGTGCGGGATGCGGCTGTGCCGCCGCCGAGCTGCCCCGCTCAGCCCTCAGGCTGCCCCTTCCCCCTGCCAAGGCCACGGCGAGGGCCCGGGAGCGTGGCAGAGCCGTGGGCTGGCACTCGGCACACACAGCAGTGCTGCCAGGCAGGGTCTCAACCCCCCGGGGCGCAGCCCCCAGCCCCACGCCGCCCCCAGCCCTCTGCCGTGCCTGCGCCAGGCTGTCCCCTGCCACCAGCCCTCAAGCGCTGTGGGTATTTATAGGCATTTCTGGTGCCCAGCGCTGCAGATTCGATTCCTCTTGTGCCTCTCGTTGCGCTGCAGGGATGGAAGGTGGCTGGCAGCCCTGGCTGCCCTGTCCTCCCGTTCCCCTGCCCCTTCCCCACCCCGCAGCTCCTGCCCATGCTCCTCTGCACCATCGCATCCCCCTGGCCTGCTCCGAGGCCGCGCAGCGTGGCTGCTCGAGCGAGAAGCGCCCGTGCGGTCGGCACACCGCGCCTTCAGCATCCCGGGCAAACCCGGGGCTCCTTTCCAACGGCGTCAGGGCCACCCAGCCCCTTCCCACACCAAGGACCCTCCAGCGCCGGCCCCCGGCTCTGGGAGAGCCCAGCAGCGCGGCAGGGCGATGGCACCGCGTGGGACGGTCCCGGTGCCCGCGTGGGCCCTACCTGGAGCGCGGTGCCAGCAGGGCACGGGGCCGGGCTGCTCCCTCGCCTCTGCCATCGGGACTTCTCCGTCCCCCCGACCGCGCTCCGGCACCCGCCGCGGACACGGGGTGCTTCCTCATCTGGGGATTGGTTTGCAGGCGCTGACTGACAGACGCCGAGCTCGGCCGCAGCCACCAGACACGGTGACAGCCCTGCGACCCTGCGCCGACCGTCGTGGTGCCCACCCCGCGCGCTTGCACCGCGGTGCTCTGCACGAGGCTGCCATGGGGACCCCTGCTCCCGAGCCACGAGAAGCCACCACGCGCCCCGCTGGAAAATCGTCCTTGGGGATGTTACTGGGACGGCCGGCACCCGCGGCTCTGGTACCCAGCACCCAGCGCTCACGCCCCGTCTCCTCATCCCACGGCCCCGTGATCCCACGCCGGTGCTGCCCCTCACACAGCGTGCGCACACCCCTCTGCTCCGCACACCGCCCCGCACGCCCGCGTCCCGCCGGCACCCGCGTCGCCCGCACACGCGCGCAGTGCTCGGCTGGGGCGGGACTGTCACCTCCTGTCATCGGGGCGCAAAAACCGCGTCCGGGACCAAGCTCCGTCAGCGCTGCTCCGAGCACCCGCAGGGTGCTGCGCTGCCCGGGGCACACGAGCCTCCGGCCAGCCATGCCCAGCAGCCAGCACCTGGCAGAGGACGAGCCACCCCTGGGATGCCATCCCTGAGCCCCTCTGCGTCCGGGACCCTCCCCAGCCCCAGCAGACCTCCCCTGCGGAGCCACTGGGCACGGGCAGAACGAGGAGGGATGCTTTCCTGCGATGCAGCTGCTCGCAGTAAGACCCGTCCCATTCCCAGGCAGCACCCTGGCCTTTTCCCCAGAAAAAAAAGACAATTTGGCGACTCCTAAAAAATCTATTGGATCAGATGGGCACTGCCATGGCCCTTGCCGTCTCCTGCTGGGCACAAGGCTGGCGGCGCTGACGGCAGCTGGGCCCACAGAGAGGTGCTGGGGCTGCTGCTGTGACACCGCTGCGGCAAGGAGCTGCCTGAAAGGGGTGGCTGCAGCGTTCCAGCCCCATGCAGGACCTCCTGGGGGAAGGGACACTCGTCAGGCGTCATTTTGACCCCGCTGTCCCACCTCCCAGCGACTGATGCCCTCGAGGGGCACCTGGGGACAGGAGGTGAAGGGCCAGCAGTGAGGACAGACCCTCCTCCCAGCTCAGACAGACCCTCTTCCCAGCTCGGCTCACCCTGACGGGACCTCCGGAGGGAACGAGCCAGGGAGGGCCAGCAGGAGCCTTCCCACCCCATCCACCGCATCCCGCCAGGGTGCCCCGGCCCGCTCCCCGCCAGCAGCTGGTCTTGCATCAGCCCACGGCCATGTGGCGCAAGGACCCTTGTTTCCTCCTGCCGAGGGAAGTGGGGAGCGGCTGTGGAGCTCGCAGGGTGCTCGCTGACGCGCAGAGGGGTCTGGAGATGCTGGTGCTGCCTGAGGCCACCGGCTACCCGGGAGGGTGACAGCCACCAGCCCGTGCCCTGCAATGGGTGCCCAGGCCACCGGCTCTGGCATGTTCGAGGGCAGAGCTGGTCCCTGGTGCAGCGTGCCGTGCCCTCTCGTACAGGGACACGTCCTGGCCGGCTCCATGGCCGCTCACGGCTCGGAGCCTGCCTGGCAGCGCTGGCAGCAGCCCCAGAGGAGGAGGCTGCCATTGCCCGCGTCCCAGTGGCCTCTCTCTGCGCCAGCCTGGCAGGGACAGTGACTTGTCCCCAGGGGATGTAGCACAGCCCGGCACGGGGTCCCAGCTCTGAGCCAGCCCATCGGGCTGCTCAGCCGGGGGCTGGCTGGGGAGAGGAGTGAGAAGGGGACACAGCAGCGCAGAACCTGCTCGCTAGAGGTTTCTCCTTGCCTGTGGGGACAATCGTCCTTCCTCTGCAGCCGAAACGAGGTGGTTTAGCACTCCTGGAGAGACCCTCTGCTTGTAGAAATCCCCTCCCACAGCCCTTCCCAACCTGCCGTGGCTCTGCCCGGGTGCAGGTGGGCACGCCAAGCGCCTGCCGCACAGCCTGCTGCAGCACCCGGCCCGTGTACGCTGCTTTCACCGTGCCAGCGGATGTCCAGTGCTTTCTGTCTGCTGCAGCAGCTCCCGCTGTGGCCTGGCCAACCCTCTGAGCCCCCCATTTTGGGCTGCAGTGGGGTGCAGAGCATGCTGGGCCGTGTGGGATGTGGTACCACATCCAGGCTGGCTCTTACCTGAGATCTCCATATCATCCAGGCTGGGCTGCAGGGGTGCCAAGTCCGGCTGGATCATGTCAGCGTTCCCGACATATGCTGGAAGAGGGCAGAGCTGCAACACCGGGGCCCAGGCACTGCACCCCCAAGACCCTCCATCGGGGCTACTGCCACTGCTGCCCTCACGCTGGCCTGGCTGCCACCCCTCTGCGGCACCCCAGAGTCACCCTGCATCGTTGCACCCTGCCCTGCAGCCGTGCACGGACAGGGAGATGGACACCCACCCTGCAGAGACCCACAGCCATTCCATCCCCACCACCCTGCCCACCAGCACCTCCAGGACCTCATCCAGCAGCCAAGAACCCCGGGGAAAGGCTGATCCTTGGTGCAGGACCTGCCTGGTGCTGCAGGAACTCCAGGGTCCTGGTCAGGCAGGGACAGCAAAGAGTGGCTGTGGAAGGCAGCACCTGCCCGCTGCTCACCCAGGGCTGGCAGCACACCCCATCCCGTCTGGGAAAGCCTGGGCTGGTCCGTGGGGAGCCACCTCTTGCTCTGTTTGGGCAGGGCAGGAGCATCCCCTCCTCCTGCCCCGAGCAAGAGGGATGCCAGGGGAACCCGATGCCTGAAGCACACAGGTGGCAGCTCTCAAGGGCCAAGCCAAGAGGCAGGAAGGTGCTACAGTGCCCGCTGCCTGCCTGGACCTTCTCCTCCGCCTCCCACTAGAGCGTGGTCTGGGCCACCTACCATCCTCGGGGAGGGCCTGGTGGGCGCTGGGCGTCTGTGTCATGGTGAAGAGGGTATCAGAGATGTCTGAGAGAAAGGTGTCCAAGTCGAAGTGCTGCCTGCCCCCCGGCTCTTCTTCCTCATCTCCAAGCAGCATGGGCACCACGTTGCAGAAGAGCTGGTTGCACCATTTCTCTGTTGGCCTCCAGACATCCTCATCCTGCGTGAGATGGAGCAAAGGAGCCAGGTGGGCACCGCTCATGGGTAGGGTCCGTGCCTGGCTCCCCGGCTGCTCTACCTGGCAGCTCCCATCTCCCCGCAGCGTTTATCGCTTCAAAGCTCCACACCTGGCACGTTGGTGCTTCCAGAAGGGTGAATCCGAGTGCTTGGCATCCCATCCCATTGGGCTCGTCACGCCCTGGGGCTTTCACCCGCCCTTCTCCCAAGCAGCCCAGTGCAGGGGTCTCCACTGTGTCCCCCTTTTCCCCCCTCCCCACCCTTCCCCAGCAGACTCACCTGCTTTGGGCTGGAGAGTTCTCCCTCCCGGGTGGACTTTCGGAGCTGGAAGGAGGACAGCTTGTGTCACCCGCAGCCAGGGCGGGCGTGACGTGGGGCAGAGCCAGCAGATGGTCAGAGGAGGGCAGTGCTCGTGAGGGGTCCCTGGGGGGCTCAGTGTGGCCGCCACAACTTCACATCTGCCTTTGCTCTGCAGGGTCTGGGCTGAGCAGCCACGGCAGCGACGGGACCAGTGGTGTGTGGCGGTGCGAGGCTGCCAGCGCCCTGCCCGCCTGTGGCACCGCAGCCTTTACTGGTCCCGAGTGAGCAGCTGGGGAGGAGGCTGGACCACGCTCCACCCCGCGTGGTGCGAGGCCAAGGTCGTGGTGCCAGCACGCCCGAGAGCAGGCACGCGGAGTGACGCCGAGCCAGCCAGCCTGCCTGGCAGCACGTGCTGCCGGGGTGAGACGTTGCTGCCAGCGGCGTGCCAGCAAATCCCAGCCCAACCAGAGCACCGCGGGTGAGCCGTGGCCCTGCTTCACCCACCCCAACACGTGTGCTGTGGGTCCGTTGCCAAACCCAGCCCCGGATCATGCTCTGGGGAGGGTGCAGTCACCCCACGTCGGGCTGCCGGAGCACACCCCAGCACTGCGGGCAGCTGGGGACAGGGTCCCCACCGAGCTCCATCCCACCGGCACCGTGGAGGTGGCCAGCGTGCCTCTCCAACCCTGGCAAGACCCTGCCACGTCCCGCTCCTGGTCAGCCGTGGCTCCACGTTGGGCACGCTGATGTCCCGTCCCGTCGGGGCAGGGAGCAGCGTGGACAGAGCCGCTTACCCGCTTCTTGTAGTAGATCCTCCACTTGTGGTACTCCCTCATCACCACCTCAATGCGGCGTTTCCAGTAGTTGCCCTCCAGCACGACAGCCTGGGGGGACAGGACAGGGGGTCACGGCTGAGCCCCCCAGCCCCACCACCCCGCAGCTAGGGCTGGTTTCCTTGTGCCATATCAGAACCACCTTTCCCAGCAAATCTATGAAATACAAAGAGCTCTGCCACCTGCGTGTCCCCTGCTCCCACCCGTGCCACCCAGACCTGCTCCTGACCCAGAGAGCTGCGAGGGACTGTGCCCTACCTCTGGTTTTCGGTGCTCGTCAGCCTCCGACCCCTCCAGCGGGGTGATGAAGCCACATACAGGGTTCTTCCTCCGCTCCACATCTGCACAGGGGAAAACACAGCTGGCTGTACCCATGGCTCGTACAGGTGCGGAGCTTAGGGGCATGGTTTGGTGGTGGACTTGACAGGGCTGGGTCAATGGTTGGGCTTGATGATCTTGACGGTCTCCTCCAACCTAAACCATTCTATGATTCTATGCTTCTACGGCTGCACCCTTGGGCAGAGCAGAGTGCCCATGCCCCCATACATCACCACCCCATCCCACCCGACATGCCCAGCACTCGGCAGGCGGAGCGGGCTCTGGCCCCGTACTCACACTGGATGTACCACGCTCTCCAGATAGCGTTGTTGAGACGGATTTTCTCCCGGCAAAGCAGCCGCAGCCCCTTGAAATTCTTCCACTTAGGAGACACCAGCTTCCCACTAAAATACCAAGAGAAGGAGAGGCTGAGGGGCACCATCCCAGAGCCCTCCCAGTCCAGGGTCTCCCGTGGGGGCTGTGCCTCGGGAGATGCCCGGGGCCACCAGCCTGGTGGCAAGTCTGGGGCAGGCGCAGCCGTGTGGCTCTGCTGCGGGCTGCTTGCCTGGCACCCACGGGAGCACCCATGGGAGCTCCCTGCGCTCCTGTTCACTCCGAGAACAGCACAGACCTAAACCGGGAGCTTCACAGACCCCCACGAGGCTTCTCCAGCCCCTGGGATTAAAGCACAGCATGTGGAGGAATTGATTCTTTGAGGCTCGAACCCCGGCTCCAAGGAGGGACGGCGCTGCCCCCGACCAGGACAGCGAGACGCCCCGGGGAGACGTGTTGCTGCGGCTCTTGCCTCATCTCAGCATCTGGGCAGCCGTTTCTGACCATCCTTTTAACGCCCGGCAAGGCTTGGGAACGCTGCCTTCAGCTGGGGCAGGCACAGGCAGCGGGGCGGGCAGGGGCAGCCATCTGGGTGGGTCTGGGGGAGGAGGACATTAAGGACATTAAGAGACATGTGCCTGTCCCCTGAGAAGGGCAGAGAGCAGCAGCAGCCCTGCCCGCAGCCCAGCACTGCCCTGGGCTCCTCTCCGCACCCGTCCCTGCAAACCTGCGCCCCTCGCCCCGGCCCCCAGCCCGAGCTGGGCTCCCTCCTGCCCGTTTCCCAGCTCCCGGAGGCAGCCATGTTTGCTCCGCAGCTCGTGATGATGTCCCCAATGGGACATCGCGGTGATGTCCCCAATGGGACCTGCGGCTCGGGCAGCCGCCTTTCAGTGGTCGGCTTGTTTTCTTCCAGCCAAGGGACGTGACACCCGCTGGCATGGCATGGAGGGGTCCCGAGGGTCCTGCTGCCCCAGGAGCTCTGTGGGCGGGGCTGGGGTCTCTCTGCCTTTCTTTGGGGTCCTTTTCACGTCTCCCCACGAGCCCAGAGGCTGACCCAGCTCTCCCACCCGCCGGGGCACGGCCTTGGGGGGATGCTGGCTGCAGGAGGGGCCCTTTGAGAGGAGGCTGGGGGATGCACGGCATCCCTCCCCAGGAAGAACACCTCCCTCCCCAGCCAAGAGTTTGTCCCTTAAAGATCTTGGTGCTCCTTTGGGTCCCACTTCTCCTTGGCACATGCAGGGAGGAGGAGAGATATAGGCTGGGCTGGGTGTAGGGGTGCCATGTCCTCCCGTTGCCAGCGTCTCCTCGGGTGGACCCCAAGGTGCTGTGTCCCTGGGGAGATGCTGGGGATGAGAGCAGCGCCCAGCTAACGCGTTAAGAAGCTGCACACTTGGTCGTTCCAGGTTGTGAAACCTTCAAGCACCCTCGAACGACGTGATGACGCTGGCTGATTCTGCATTAACCTGCCTGGAAATCTGCCTCCCACGCCAGGGCACAGCGCAGCGTGGCCGTCTCCCAGGGGCTGTCCCACAAGCCGGGCTCCCTCCCTCCCTCAGCAGCCGTGCTGGCTCGGAGCTTGGCTTGGAGCTCGGCTTGGAGCTCTGTGCCGTGCAGCGGTGGGTGCCTCGGTGCAGACAGGGTGCTGTCCTCCACGTCGCAGCCGGGCAGCCCGAACAGGCAGCGGTGCAGGCAGCGAGACCCCTGCGCAGCTCTGCAGCTGGTGGGGGAGTGCCGGAGGGCAGAGGAGAGCGGTGCTCTCCCATCTCGCTGCGGGGGACAGGGACTGGGGACCCCTCTGGCTCCAGAGCCTGGCGCAGGGACATGTCTGGTGGATGGGGACGGTCTCCCCAGGGACACCCGGCCCGATGCACAGCCCCAGCTCTCCCATCTCGCTGCGGGGGACAGGGACTGGGGACCCCTCTGGCTCCAGAGCCTGGCGCAGGGACGTGTCTGGTGGATGGGGACGGTCTCCCCAGGGACACCCGGCCCGATGCACAGCCCCAGGGGCCGGGAGGGACCCGTGTCCCCGCAGCTCCAGCCCGCAGGGAGTTAAGGACATGGCTACCGCTGGCCACTGCGCTGTCACCGGGATTTTGAACTTTCCCCGGCCGCACAAGGCAAACAGCGCGGCGGTGCCAAGCAGCGGGGCCAATGGAAGGGACGGGTGGCCAGGGCCCGTGGGCAGATCCTGCAGGTCAAGGCTACCCGGCCACGCTCCCCGCCGGTGCCACCCGCCCCAACAGCCAGCTTAAAGGAGCAGCCCCACGGCTGCAGACGGGCACCCCGGCCACGCGCGAGGCTGTGGGGCTGTGGCCATGGAGCTGCCGTGGACCGGGAGGCTCAGGGGTCCTTTGGGTTTCGCCACTAACCGCCTTTCCTTCCCATTAATGATCCTTTCAGTGTTGGGGCTTATCGGGCTGGCCTTTGCTCCCTGGTTTGCTTTGAAAATGGCCCCAGCCCTCCCTGAAATTATCTCCCCCAGGGGATGGATGCAAACCCCACGCTGAGCCGCGAGGAAGGTTTGGGATGCCCCAAACAGGCTGGGGGTCCTGGTTTCCCGAGCTCCCAGAGGAACCGGGGCACGGAGCACAGCGCCGGCAAAGGGGTCTCTGTGGTGGGGTGAGGTGGGAGCCGGGCTCAGCCTGGGACCAAACCCAGCGTGGCTCAGCACCGGCTCCGTTTCAGCCAGTCGCTCCGTGGTTCATTCAGCCCGTTCAGAAGCTGAAGGTGCTGCAGCCGGCCGCTTTCAGGGCACAATGACTATTTCGCTCGCCACCGGCAGCAAGAGCAGAGGGGAGGAACAACCCGGCGAGATGCAGGGCTGCACACAGGGAAGCGGGCGGCAGCAGGAGGAGAGCAGCGCAGCTGGGGGTCCCCTGGCAGGTCCAGCCTGCTCAGCCTCCCCATGGGCAGCAGGAGCAGGATCCCCCGGGGGGCTGCCAGAGACCCCCCGCTCCCAGGGCTGGCTGCAAGAAGACAGCCCTTCCTGGAAGTCCCAAACACTCATGTTCCATTTCGCACAGATTTTGCTGCCAAAGTGATGCTTCTCTTGGATTCTTATGTCTCAAAATCCACCGTCCGGCAAAGAAAGTTAAAAACCTAACCACGATTTTCTTGAAAAGTGCCCCCACGTGAAAAACAACCGTGTTCAAATCCGACTTCAGATCTCTGCTGTCGGACTGAGGTTTGTTCTCCACGGCGTTGCGCTGACGCGAAGGCTGCTGCGCGGGCTCGCCTGCTCGCCGTGCCGCCCTCGGAGGAGCGGGCTCTGCCCCACAGCCGCTGCACCGGGGGTGATTCGAGGGCAGCGTTGCCACAAAGGTGTTATCAGTCTGTGCTGGGGATTAGATAGGGACCCGCTCTGTGTACTTACTCCCAGATAGGAGCGGCTCTGCCCGTCCACCTCTGCCTCTCGGGCAGCCATTTACCCCCGTGCAAAGCGAGCATGAAGTGCCCGGACGAGGCACGAGAGGGGAATTCGTTTAAATCCTCTGCAAACAGCTGTCTGGGAGGCCAATAGCTGCGAGCCCAGCTGGGCACAGCTCACACCGCGTTGGTGATCTCGGGAGCCACGACCCGTGGGAACAGCCTTGCACCCCAGCCCAGCTCCTCGGCACGCTGCTTGGACAGGGTCAGCCCCAAATCCTTGGGAAATGACAGCAAAAGGTTTGCAGCTCCCTGCCGCTGACGGCAGCGCAGCCGCTCTGCAGCGCGGACGGGTTGAGCTCGAGCCTTTCCTCCCCACCAGACCCGCTCTCACCCATCGAGCGGATCATTCGTAGGAGCTGCCCAACTGGCCACAAAGCCCCAGAGGGATCTGCCGATCCGGGGCTGCCGTGGCACCGAGCTCTGCTCCCCTCGCCTCCCGCTTCTCCCAGCCAGACCATCCCGGAGCTGGAGGAGACCGAAGCCTTCTCAGACGGTGACAGTGGACCCAAGATGGCAGGAGAAGGCTGCGTCCATGCAAGCCACTCCCAGCCAGTTTGAGCTAGCGCACAGGGCTGCACATCCCGCAGGAGAACGCCAGCGACCAGCCGGGAGGGCAAAGGAGAGCGCAGGCTGACCCCGAGATAAGGGGAAGGGGAGAGGGCAGCTCAGCGTCCGCATCAGTGGGGTCTCTGCCTGGGTGCTTTCTGCCCCTGAGCATGGATGCTGAAGGCGCTGTGAATTCGAGAATCGATCAGAGTATGGCAAAGCTACAGCAGCAATGGCACTGCTAGGAAAGGTTGCTGTCAGCTTGCCAGGAGGATGAAGTAGTAATGAATCGGCACGGAGGGTGTAATCAAAGCCTACCTTGTTTTAAATCACGAGAGGGGCAGAGTTAATACTCCACGTCTGATGTCCCCACCTGCTAAATCTCCCCTCTTGGTGTTTGCAGGGGAGAAGGGGAGGTTAACCTACGCCACGCTGGGAACAGCTCCAGGAGCCTGCTTCTGAAGCACAAGATGGACGTGTGCAAGGCAAGCCCACGGGTGTCTGCAGTTCGCAGCTCCCACCTCCACCCAGTTTTTCTCCCTTCAGGAGGACGGTTCCCCAGGCCACTCACCCAGTGATTCCCTGCAGTGGGTGAACCCTGGAGACCTGCTTGGCAAGGCAGGACACCAGGGAGGGACACTGCAGTCATGGGGAGAAAGCTTGCTCGGCTGGGGAGACGGTGACCGGTTCCTGAAGGAGCTCAGCTCCACACGCTCGGCTTTTTGGGGGGACCTGGGGTGGCCATGTGTGCTGCAGGGAGGTCCACCCACGGGAGAAACAGCAGTCTGAGGAAGGGATTCAAGAAGCACAGCAGGCTGCAGGAGAAGAAGTGGAAGAGAATCATTGACTCTCTGGCAGGAGAGCTGCTGGACGGAGAGCAGTGTCCTGAAAAATGAGTACGAAGGGCCTGGGAGCTGCTTCATCCCACCCCCAGCATTGGGAGGAAGATCTCAGCGGGGGGAGTTGCCTTTCTATGAGGACCTGAAGACACAAGCTCACTGCCAGAAGCAAACCTTGATGTGGGGAGAGCGTTTCTTTCCCAGCTCATGGGGGGATAACACGGCAGGTCCTCGGGGCGATTGCTCACGCTGAGACAGGACTGCCACAAACGTCTGTGGAGGGCCACAGAGGAATGCTGAGCTGTTCAGCTACAGCCATTGAAAAACACTACTGCTGAGTTTCGGGTCTTGCTTTTGAGATGGCGTGAGGCCGGAGAGCAAGCGATGGGTGGCTGCAGCAGTCCCAGCCGAGCCTGCAGGTCAAGAGAAGTGAGAGTTCCTCTCTACTCAGCACTGCTGAGGCCATGTCTGGGTATTGTGTCCAGACTGGTCCCCCCAGTAAAAGAGGGAGGTTCACAAAGTGGAATCCTGGAGGATCCTAGAGGAGGATTTTAAGATGGTTGGGGACTAATGTACATGGCAGAAGAGGAGGGCGAGTGATGGGTTTGTTCAGCCTGAAGAAGAGAAGGTGAAGAGAGGATCTACCTACTGTCTTCAACTACCCAAAGGAGGCTATCGAGGAGATGGAGCCAGACACTTCTCAGACATGCACCAAGGAAGGACAAGAGAAAATGAACACAATCTGGAATGTAGGAAACTCCAATTAGAGCCATGGACAGCAGTCTTCCCTGCGAGAGTGGTGCAGCCCTGGCACAGAGGTGGTGGGCTCGCCGTCCTTGGTCTCATCCTTTGCCTCCTTCACACTTCAACTGGTGATGGCTCTGAGCAACCTGGTCTGGCTCAGGAGTTAGCCCTGCCCTGCACAGGGGTTGGACTATGAACTCCAGAGATGCCTCCCAACCGACACCTTTCTGTGGTTTCTGCTTCAGGAGGGAGTTCGTCTACAGCACAACTGTGGATGCACTCCCGAAGCTGGAGGACATTTGGCTGGCCACTCCAGCTGAGGCCATGCGGCACCAACACCCCTTCCAAGGAACCTGGCTGGGAGGGGAGGAGTGAAATGGCAGATGATGCAGAGAAGTATTAAATCCGGTAAGAATAAAAGTAGAGGTCTGCCAAGTATCTTTAAACTCCATTTTCCCCCTCTGATACCTTCCTCCTCCTACTGCTTACAAGTCTGTCAAAAAAGTGTTAGCAAAGCTGCCAAAGGGAGAGAAGAAATGCCTGGACAGCAGCTCACCAGCAGAGTGGTCAGCTCTAGAGCCACAGGCCCAGGACCTGATCTCTGATCAGTGCTTGTCGTCCTGCTTTCAGGGGGCTGGGAAGCTGCAGAGCATGACAGCTGAGAGGTGGAAAGGGAGAGCACCTAAGATGGAAGGAACTCCAAGACAGAAGAACCAATCATGAAATTCGGAGAACATCCAATGTCAAAGTTTCCCTTGTTGGGTCCTATGACCTCCAGCTACCCTGGCTCCATGGCAGACCAAGAACCGCTCCCATGGGTGCTGAGCAAGACCTAGTCTTGCACCAAGGCAGCCCGGAGATATCTCTAGTGCTTTGGACTCCAGAGTGGTCATCAGTGGTGGCACTAATGCTTTGCAGCTGATGTGGATCCTCCTCACTGAGGGCTACTGTCCAACTGCAGTTATAGTTCGCCGTGGTGCTGGGCTTGGGGCTGGTGTGTGCATTGCCATGCTCAGTGCAGGGGGGAAACAAGGCCTTGAAAGACAGTCCAAGCGGTGGAGAGATCTGGAGTGGTGGAGCGTGGTCTGCAGTGTAGTGGACAGCCCTGGGCAGCACACAGCTGCTGTGGTCTGCTCCACGTGCCCAAGCACTCACACCCTGCCCCTCTCCCTCTGCCTGGGGAGCACCAGGGCGCACGGAGGCTGTGGTGCATCACAGGAGCCGACAGCGTGAGCAGCCCGGTGTGGAGCGGTGTCTGCTCCTCCAGCCCCACACTGCAGGGCTCAAAGGAAGGCAGGTATGGACTTGGAGAGCGAAAGAGAGTGAGGCCACCAGCGCCTCAGTGTCCCCTGTGTGTGGCACTTGGGGGGGACTTGCCTGACCATGAAGCATGACCCTCAGCTGGGCTACCCCACACTGAAGCTCCTCTTGCTTCCACAGAACACCAGCCTCACCAGTGCCTCAAAGGAGAGCCCCTCCAGCCATGAGCAAGCCACGCACTCCAGGATGTGGTGATGGGCCTGATGTACACAGCTATGTGGCAACTGGGACCCTTGGAGTGCACCCAGCACCCGGCGTCACCAGGGCTGCTCTGGCAGTGACCACGTATTCCACCATGTCGAGCACTCAAGGACTTCAAGGCATACCTGAGAGGTCAGCAGCTGAATAAGACCCAGCATGGAACAAGGCAATGGGCAACTCTTCAAGGGTGTTCTGCTGAGGTTTAGTTTTCATGCAGCATCAGCAGGACATCGTCAGTCCGGGTTTTCACCTGGATGCTTTGGGAAAGCCGTGCGAGCAGTTTTGCACTGGCACCAGTAGAGCAAGTCACCCTGATGTATGCGTGAAAGAACTCCAAGCCCTGGGGCCTTGGCATAAGAGGGTGTCTGCCTCCAAGAATGTGGACCCAGACACGAAGAGACTGATGATGCAGGCTCTCCTGGTGTCACCAAGGAGCTGTGGGACGAGCAGGTCCCTAGCATCCTGGGCGTGGGTGATTTGTGTGGTTGGGGGACCAACGCACTCACCCCTCTGATTGTGCAGGAGAGAAGGGGGGAAACTTTCAGGAGGTCCTGGACAAAGCCCCGTGCAGCTATCCACCCCTGCGGGCTGCTGCACATCCTGGAATAACCTCGGGACATGTGGGCAGAGTCAAGGACGGGGAGGCAGGACTCCTGCTCTGGGATGGATTGCCAAAGACTGAGTGCTGGCTGCCCGCAGGGTGGTTGCTGCTCTGCAGAGTGTGTAGGACCTGGCCATGAGGGTGCTGCAGCCAGCTGCAGTGACTCCAGATCTCGTGGGAAGTGGGAGGAGGGTTAAGCTACACATGAAGAGAGGAGGAACTTCTCCTCTGGCTCCACGGCCAACAACGCAGCACCAGCTCTTTCTCCCTGAAACCTCCCAGGATGGCAGTTTTGGAGCAGATCGCACCTCACAACGCAATGGACAGGCAGATGAGGACGCTGCCAGCTGGCAATCAGCAGCGGGTCCCTGGAGGGGCAGTGGGGCTCAGCCAGCCTCATGCCTTCGAAGAGCTGGGGGGGTTCCGTGAGACACAGGCTGGCGAGAGGAGTCTCGGACTCACCTGTACTCCAGGCTCATGCACTCGAAGAGCCGGGTGAGGGTCGGGTCGATGCTCCGGGGATCCGCCGGTTCGGGCTCGGCGCGGTGGTGTCGCCGGCGGGGCAGCGAGTCGCTGTGCGGGGACGACACCATGAAGTGGCCACTGTGGATGACCTGGGAGCGGTTCTGCGCCCCGGCGATGGGTCCCGCGCTGCCCACGGCTGTGTCCTCGGAGTCCGAATCGGAGTCAGAGACGGGGCACGGCCCAACCGGGGGCTCCGGGAAGGGTCCCGGGAGCCCCACCTGACCTCCTGCCATCGCTCAGTGTCTGCTGGGGACCCCTTATCAGTCTGCCTGGCCACTGGTCCTGGCCGCGCCGGAACCCTACGGGCACTGTGCTGGCACCAAGCACACGCCGTCGGGCTCCCCAGCACAGGACACCCACACCACACCTCCTCTTCCTCCGCGCCGCTCGCCCCACCCCGGACCACGCTGTCTGCGCCACGCTCCGAGGTTCAGCTCCCGGTTTGCCGGGGTGGGTCGCGAGCCCTGTTTATAACGGTGGTGGCTGATCCCGCCCATGGCACACGGTCAGCCAGGCCATGGCCACCGGCCACCGGCCACCGCAGCTCCAGCTCCGCGCTGCCCTCCTGCCCTCGCAAAGTGCCCGACGGCTCCAGCCTTTATTTCCCCTGCAACCCTGGGGAGGAGCGGCTGCGGGTCCCCTGTCCCCCCTCACCGGTGGCCCCGCGATCGCTGGCAGTCGGCTCTGTTTACCCGGGGTTAATGGCTGCCGGCGGCGGGGCGAGCGCGGGCGGTATTTACCCAGTGCCTCTGCTGTAATGGGTCTCCCCGCACTGCGGAGGGAACAAATACAGATTAAGGGACACAAACAGGTAAAATCATAGCAACGGGCACCCAGCTCGGCACAGAGCACGCCGAGGCACTGAGCCGTGCGCCGAGCTGAGAAGCAGCCCCAGCAGCAGCCAACTCCGCGGGGCGGCCGGCAGCAGAGGGGATGCCAACGCTGAGCGCGGGAGAGGCCGGCGATGAGCTGCGGTGCAGCGGGGTGTACGCACCGCTGGTCACACAGTCTCCGAGATGGATCACCTTCACCTCCGAGGCGTCCCGAGCCACACGGGCAGGCAGGGCTCGCAGCACCAGCCCCCTCCCCTGCTCCCTGCCAGCTGATCTTTGACAAACACCAAGAGCTCTCACTGGGGCTTCACGTGCGCCAAGCCAGCCAGACCTAGGTCTCAGCATCTCCTCACCGACCAGAGCCACGGGGGGACAAAGCGGGTGCAGTTTCAGGCTTAAATCACTTATTTTCTCTCTAGTTTCCGGTGACTTCTTCCCCCCAGCTCCACAGCCTGGCATGAGCACACACGCCGGGGCAGCACCCGGGCATAGTGCTGAAGCAAACGCGGAGGAGCGGTGGCATAAAGCTGGCACAGACGGCTGCGGGCATCGGAACAGAGATCCAGCTCGCAGGGGGAGCAGAGCCCCCCAGCACCCCGCGGTGGGTCCCGCTGCGGCTCCGGAGCGGTGAGCATCCAGCCACGGTGCTTCTCAGAGCTGGAAGAAGAATGCTGCACAAATAGCTGTTCCGGACAGCTTTCCCACCTCACCTGGGAACTATTTCTTTGTTTTTCAGCCAGATTTGCGCTGCTCCGTAGCTCTCTTTTCCCCCTCTGTGATTCATTACAAGCATGTCAGCCTGTCCCAAGCTGCCTGTCAAGATGCTGCAGAGAGAAGTAAATTTAAAAGTGCTGCCTGCAGACGTTTTAAAGCAATAACAGGCACGTAGGTGTTCTGGCAAACTAAGAATTAGGGCAGCCATAAGAGAAACAAACATCGGAGACACGCAGGCTTTGCGGGAGCACTCCTCTGTGCAGGGCCGTGCTGTGCAAAGGGAATTTTCCAGGTTTTTGCCCAGGACCTTTTGCCATCTGTTCACAGGCTGCAGGCAGGCTTCAGTCCTCTGGGACAGCGCACATCTGAGGGACGTGGAGAAATGCAGCAGCGAGGCTTTTAGGGACACGATAACTCCCACATCCCCGGTCCAGCAGCTCTTGTGCTTCAGGGGAGGGAAACCTCACGGGCGAAGGGCACCCAGCCTGGGGAAGGGGGAGATGGGTGCCGCAGAGGAACCTTCCCAGCAGGCAGCAGAGCAGAGCAGGGGCCGCACACAGGAGCAGGCAGGCTACAGCGCCGAGGGATTTTGCAGCTGTTTGGATCCTAAAACGTGCGATGCCGGGTAAGGCCGTGTGGATGCAACACGTGAGGGTGCGGCGAGCCAGTGTGGTCCTGAGTGCAACGCGAGATGGATGTCCCAAAGGTGTCCCAACACGTGCGCCGTCACATGGGAGGGCAGAGAGCAGAGTTCTCGGAGCAGTTCTCCGAAATGACCCGAACACCGCGCACAGAGGCAGGCAGAAACGGCCTCGGTGTCTGGGAGGAGAACGGCGTTGGGGCAGAGAGGTCAGATCACAGAATCACAGAATCACAGAATAGTAGGGGTTGGCAGGGACCTCTGTGGGTCATCTAGTCCAACCCCCCTGCCCAAGCAGGGTCACCTACAGCAGGCTGCACAGGACCTTGTCCAGGCGGGTCTTGAATATCTCCAGAGAAGGAGACTCCACAACCTCCCTGGGCAGCCTGTTCCAGTGCTCCGTCACCCTCAGAGGGAAGAAGTTCTTCCTCATGTTCAGACGGAACTTCCTGTGCCTCAGTTTGTGCCCATTGCCCCTTGTCCTGTCGCTGGGCACCACTGAAAAGAGCTTGGCCCCATCCTCCTGACACCCACCCTGCAGATATTTGTAGGCATTTATAAGGTCCCCTCGCAGCCTTCTCTTCAGGCTGAACAAGCCCAGTTCCCTCAACCTCTCCTCGTAGGGGAGATGTTCCAGTCCCCTCACCATCCTCGTAGCCCTCCGCTGGACTCTCTCCAGTAGCAACTCATCTTTCTTGAACTGGGGAGCCCAGAACTGGACACAGTACTCCAGATGAGGCCTCACTAGGGCAGTGTAGAGGGGAAGGAGAACCTCCCTCGTCCTGCTGGCCACACTCTTCTTGATGCACCCCAGGATCCCATTGGCTTTCTTGGCAGCCAGGGCACGCTGCTGGCTCATGGTTAACCTGTCGTCCACCAGGACACCCAGGTCCCTCTCCGCAGAGCTGCTCTCCAGCAGGTCCACCCCAAGCCTGTACTGGTGCATGAGGTTGTTCCTCCCCAGGTGCAGGACCCTGCATTTGCCTTTGTTGAACCTCATCAGGTTCCTCTCTGCCCAGCTTTCCAGCCTATCCAAGTCACGCTGAATGGCAGCACAGCCTTCTGGTGTATCTACCACACCTCCCAGTTTGGTGTCATCAGCAAACTTGCTGAGGGTACATTCTAACTCTTCATCCAGGTCGTTGATGAAGAAGTTAAACAAGACTGGGCCCAGTACTGACCCCTGAGGGACACCACTAGTTACCAGCCTCCAACTAGACTCGGCACCGCTGACGACAACCCTCTGAGCTCTGCCATTCAGCCAGTTCTCTATCCACCTCACTGACCACTCATCCAGCCCAGACTTCCTCAGCTTCCCTAGGAGGATGTTATGGGAGACTCTCGAAAGCCTTGCTGAAGTCAAGGTAGACAACATCCACGGCTCTCCCTTCGTCTACCCAGCCTAGCAGCTGAAGAAACTGGGAGTTGATGGGATCTGCACCATCACGGAGATCTCCATCTAACCCAGACAGAGCCGGGATGCTGGCGCGTGCAGTCACAACAGCGGTGGGCAGGGATGGGCTGGACTCAAACCTGAAAGGTATTCAACAGACGCAGAGGAGCACACAGCTCCCAGCTTAGTCCCTCCAGATGGGGATCCTCTGAAGTCCTACAAATTCAAAATCCTAAAAAAAAAAAAAAGGCTAGGACTGAAACTGCTAGCATTGCTACCAGCAATAAGGTAGAGATGAGAAATACATTGTGAAAGCTTTATTACCAACCAAGCAGCAAAGCTGGTGGCCTGAATATGTCATGTTCAGGGAGACCAGAGAAACTGTACGGCTAGAAACAGTGGGAAGCATCCGCTGAGAGCTTGTTAAAAGGAGCAGGCAAAAGGATAAAACATAGGGAGAGCATTTACAGGCACTGTGGTGAAATTTTGGGATAAATATAATTAACTTAACCACAGCCAGATACTGAGGGGCTCAAAAGAGCCAGCAGGGACACGAAACAGAGGAGAGGAGACTACTGGATGCCATTCAGAAGGTGGAAATCACCTTCAAAGAACAAGAAAAATAGAAAGCATTATGAATTTCAGCAAGTGGAATGTAAAACCACAAGAGGCAGGCCAAAAATAGTTTTACCAAGCAATCCGTGAAAGACAAAAACTAACATCAAAACCTTGTTCACAGCTATCAGCAGCGGGCACTCTGCCAGAGCACCTGTAGGCTCTGCAGAAGACGTGCCAGGGGTGCTGAGGGCAGGGAGGTCAGAGGGAGCAGCACTGCATGAACTCACCCCGGTGCTGGCGGTGGGGAGCCTGCCGTGCCACGGGAGCAATGGTGCAGAGCGTTTCCACCTCCGCGTCCTTGTGTGGGTGGTGGTAGGAGTGAAAACTGAGAAGCTGCAGACCTCATCCATCAGGCTGAACAGCTCCTGATCTCCAGGACCAGACACCACGGTCCAGGAGCCCTCGCCAAAGTCCACCAGGACATTTCTGATCTGCTGACAGTGGGCTGCGAGCTGTGGCTGGCCTACCAAGGGCACAGAGGTGGCACAGCGAGTGGCCACTTGTGCAAGGCTCAGTCCCTCATCTAAGGATCTCCAGAGCCAGAGGGCTCACTTCTGCACCTAGCGAAGTGGTAGAAATCGTAACAAACACGGGATTTGTGGGAACTCATGGATAAATACAGCAACCTGAGGAAGAGTCAGGATGGCTTTTTAGAGGAAAGTTGTGTCTCAGAAATCTGTTACGGTTGTTGGAAGGAGAGGTGGCGTACGTGGAAAACAGTGGTCTGAGCAATATGACGTAATCCAAAAAAGCTTTTAAAAAGATCTCTCGCCGAGTTTTCAAAAACACTGAGCTATAACAGATCAATAGTTCGCAAAGCTGGGAAACAAAGATAGGACTGATTGGTGAATTTTCACAACGCAGAGAGGCTGCCTATCGGGTTCTGCAAGTACCTGTACTGGGGCTGGATTTCTCAACATATTCATAGGTGATGGAGAAAAGGCAGCAATCAGCGCAGGGACTGCATTTTCTGGTGGAGAAAATAGTTCAGCACAGTTGTATCTGAAGGTGGCTGGAAAAAGCTGCAGAAGGGTTTCAGGCTGCAGAGTGAGTGGGTGACAAAACGGCAAATGAAATTCAGTGTCGATAAGGATAAAGGGAAGTACATCCTGAACGGTACACAGTGGTGGGCTCTAAAGTAGCTGTGACTGCTGAAGAGGCTGATCTGAGGGTAATTGTAGGCTGTGCTCTGAAAACATCAGCTGCAGGTTCAGAAGCAATTAAAAAGCAAAAAGGCTTTAGAAATGGCAAAGAAAGGAAAGGGCTTTCAGCAGAAAACATTGCTTACCACTGTATAAACCAGAAGGTGCTCACGGCCACGTGCAGTTTTGGTGCCTGGCTCAGGAAAGATGTAGAAGAACTGGAAAAGCTCACAGAGGTGAGGACACTGGGTGGTCAGAGGTGGGAATGGCACCCCTGCAATTAAAGGCTGACCAGATCAGGACCACCCAGGTCAGAAAAGAGATGAACGAGGCGCAGGTGCTGGGGATGCAGACACTGATGGCTGGGGAACCCTCGTTCAGCACCTTTCACAACACGGGAGCTGGGGGTACCTGGCAAAGGAACGGCTGGCGAGGTCATCTCAAGGTGTTATGAAACCACAGTTCTGGACTCAACAAGGAGTAAGATAAACTGGTGGACGACTGGAACTATTAAAATTGACGGGTCACGTACTCTGTGTGCACAAAGGAAGCTCACTCGTGGCAACTCAGGACGCAGGTACAAGCTTGCCCTCAGCCTCATGTTGGATGGACAGGAGCTGGTGAGCGCAGGATGAGCCCTTCCAAACCCTCAGGGTGAGAGGCATCTCCAGCTTGTTGTCACCATCTGTGCTGACCCTGGAGGTCTGTTGCACAGGCCCACGCAAGAGTCTGCAGAGAAAGTCTTTGCACCTTCCTTCTTTGGCTGCAGATGCATAAAATGTCTGCAAAAAAGGAAGTTATATCTTTCAATTATTCCCTTTTTCCCTGTAGAAGTTATGCAACCTGCCCTCTGCCTCACCCAATATATGAACAAATAACAGTACTGTGGAGGCTGTGGTCCAGAGCTTCTCCCACCCTTCCCTGCCCCGCTGAAGAGAGGTGGGTGCCTGGAGCAAGCAGCAAAGCACTCCTCCATCTCCTGCTTGGCAGGCTGTAGCGCTGCCCCTCCCCGCCAGCAACCCACTGCCCCCGCTCCCCTCCCAACAGAGTAGCAGTAGCAGAAGATAGTCTAGGATCTGTATTCCTGAACACCATCATCCCTGTTCATGCAAGCTGATCACATTTCCTAGAAGACGATCCTGAGGCCCACATTTTCCATCAGGAAGCGGATGAAATTCCTGTAGGTAGGCTCCATCCCAGACACCAAATGGTGGTCAACAGAGAGGACTGGATTAATGCTAAAGGACTGGACTGCAGGGTGCTGGCACAGGAAACATGGATGCAGTCCAACCAGCAGTGCCTGCAGCGGTTCTCGCTTTGCAGGGGTGGGAGAAGGAGATGGTGCCATGCTGGTGGTCTTGCCAGATTTCCCGTGGGGTCACTGGCTCTGCTTCACCACAGCAGTTGAAGAATGGAGGAAGGGACTGAAATCTCTTGCCATGGGCTCGTGGTACCCACTTCTCACTGGAAGAGAGGCTCTTCACCAGGAGCTGGCATGGCCATCCCTTAGTTCCTAGGAACAGCCAAGCCCTCCTCAGTGCTGCTGTGTGAGGCCTCAGGTGGTGGCAGGAGAAGAATACTAGCTGACGTGTTGCACCCCGGAGGCCGGGGAGCCCTAAGTGACAGCAAGTTCCAGTGTCACGATGGTATGGCCATCTGCAGTCTTGCTGGGAGAACATTCAGTTCGGAAGGCTGGATCTACAAATTGCTGCAGCAGACACCACGCGCTCCCCCGACGACTCAGAACCAGACAGGTGTGCCTGTCGCTGCCTGTTTCTCAGGGTTTTCTGTAATCAAGAAAATGTTAACAACTACCCCAGCAGCCATTATCATCCCAGAGCTCAATTAGCAGACGATGGAGGGGGTTGAAGCAGGAGGTGCTGGTGCAGTTTTGCCACCTGGACTGCAGCCTGTTGGCGTGACACTGTGTTGCAGGGGTCGGATTTAAGGCTTTAATCTTACAACTCACTCCAAAGCCACGGAAGGGCCCAGGTGCCAAGGCACGCTCTCCTTTGGTGTGACCAGGTACGTGAGAAGGTCACCTCACGTAACCTGTGGACATCACCAGGAAGGGCTCCGGGGGCGGTTTGGGAAACACGTAGGGTCCAGATAAATCACAGCGTTCCTGCTAGAAACGTAGAGCTTGTAATTAAGAGCAGTGAAAGTGAAATACGGCCTTAGTGAGAACTAGCAGGCAAAGGAGGACTGCTTTGTCAGGATCACTGGTGGCTTTTGCTCTCAAAATGTGAAGACGTGTGACTCACCACGAGGATCTGGCCCTGTTTCTGCCTCCCACTGCTGCTGGAAGCCGTCTCTCCTCTCAGGCAAGGGCAGCTGGGGAGGACTCGTCACTCGTCACCGCCCGTGACAGCCCTGGTTGCGGCAGTGCCTACAGCACGTCGCGTCTCTGCCTGTGACATGGAGCCAGCCTGCACTTGCCCTGCACGCATGGGTGCCCGTAGAGCTGGATATATCGATCTGGGCAGCACTTGACCGGGTTGCTGTGAAATGAAGGAGAGAGACAACACACAAAAGGCAAATTTCGGAACTGGAAACACCTCTCCGCTCCCCAGCAGGCAGACAGGCACCAGGAAAACTGAGCAGCCCCTTCAGCCATGGCAGGAGGCTGGGCATTCCTGCAAGCCCACGACGAGGAGACGCTGGGGATGGACCCCCTGTGCGCTGCGTCACACAGCGCCTTGCGGGTGCAAGCGCCGGTCCTGGCACAGACCTGACCTGACGTGGCCTTGGGAGGAACCGGGGCCAAGGGTGCGCTTGCAGGGATGGGAAGGGCCGAGTGGAAGTGGGTCCCATCACAAGGTGACAGCTAAGGGAAGGCAGCAAAAGCTTTTGGGGGAAGGTAGAATATCTTCTCAAAAGAGAAGGTGGCATGCCAAGTATTTAAATCCTTTGGAGAAGGTTGGGAAACTGTAGTTCAGAGAGAGCTGATCGTATTCCCCCTGCCTGGAATGCAATTTTCTGCTGAATATCTGTGCAATGAGATTCTTGGTGCTTCCCCCCACAGTTGGCCTTGCTCACACTCCCCCAGGTGTACACCCTGTGCTGGGGGACTCTCAGCACTCCTTGCGGCAGTGGGACAGAGCAACGAACATGGAAAACTGCAGCCCGCAGCTGGACTCCTTGGACAATATTCCAGGGCTCTCCCTGCCCGCAGCACGTCCTCCCCGCTGGAAGCTGCCTGGCGAGCCCCGCGGCGAGAGCACCCTCTGGGGACCAGCAGAAACAGAGGCAATGAGACCCTACGTTCCTCAGATCACTTCTTTCCATGTCGCCTTTGCATTTCAAGTGCGTTTCGTGATGGCCATCGGTGCTAGCTTACTTGCTCAGAGAGAGGACCCTGCAGGAGAGGGCCACCTCGCCACACCGCGCCCTGTTAGCACAGGACAAGCCAGCTGGGCCTCTCCAGAGAGAGCAGAACAGACCTTGGGGCACACAGAAGCCCTAGAGCTGGTAGAAAAAGCAAGGGACCAGTCGACAAAAGTCACGCAGCTCAGGGATAACAAG
The DNA here is from genome assembly GCF_030867145.1 of Opisthocomus hoazin. NCBI lineage: Eukaryota > Metazoa > Chordata > Aves > Opisthocomiformes > Opisthocomidae > Opisthocomus > Opisthocomus hoazin. The sequence continues at coordinate 4,969,954 of NC_134433.1, forward strand.
AGGACATGGCACGAAAGGGACTTTTCTGCGTCTAGATAGGGAGGCTGGCCACGAGGATGGGACAGCCGACGGTATCCTCCTTGCCGTTGTGGAAGGGGAACGTGCTGGTGGGAACACAGTGCGGACGGGTGCTGCTGCCTCCCACCGTATCAGCAGCGAGCGGCGGGTGCTCGTCCGTCGGAGCATCGCTTTAACCACACGTCTCCAACCCTATCCTAAGGCGAGAGAGCGAGCCAAAAAATGATTTCTAAATGCAACAAGAAATTCCCCAGTTTGACAGCTGAGAACATTTTATTTAAGCTGTTATCTCCTACGCTGAGTGTAGTCGTTCGGCACTGGCAGCTGCCTCCTCTCGCCTGTCATGCACCTCATGACTCACTGCAGAGGGGGCTTGAACAGGAGGTGGTAGGAGGCAGGGAGAGAAACACCACTTTAAAAGGCAGACACGCAGACCCAGTAAAACCATAGTGCAAAAAAATCCCACGCAAGCAGAACAAGAGAATAAAAGATTTGTTTTCACCAATTTTTGTTTGCCAGCTTGCCTTTCTCCACATCTGAGGAAGGCGGCTCCCATCTCACTAAGCCAAAGACTCTGACATTCACACGCTGTTGTGGGCATCTTTAGGAAATGAATACCACCGTGGCTGGAAGCTGAAATGGATGGCATCTGCTGACGTGCTTCTACCCTCTAAGAAGGGAACATATCAATCATTTAAAAAAAAAATGTAAATCCTTGATTTTTGTGGGAAATGTTGTTTTGCATTGGTGGGTTGATGGTCAGCGTGTCCATAGGCTTGATCCTGGCAGAGATGATAGATCCTGCTCGAAGGCCTCTGCATTAGGCTCTGCGGAGGGGTCTGGACAGGCTGGATCGATGGGCTGAGGCCAACTGTGTGAGGTTCAACAAGGCCAAGTGCTGGGTCCTGCCCTTGGGTCACACCAACCCCACGCAACGCTGCAGGCTTGGGGAGGAGTGGCTGGAGAGCTGCCCGGCGGAAAAGGCCCTGGGGGTGCTGGTCGACAGCCGGCTGAGCAGGAGCCAGCGATAGGATGAGAGGCAGTGGCCTCAAGTTGTGTCAGGGGAGGTTTAGATTGGATATTAGGAGAAATTTCTTTACTGAAAGAGTGGTCAGGCCTTGGCCCAGGCTGCCCAGGGAGGTGATGGAGTCCCCATTCCTGGAGGTATTTAAAAGATGTATAGATGTGGAGCTTAGGGACATGGTCTAGTGGTGGAATTGACAGTGTCAGGTTAATGGTTGGACCCCATGATTTTGAAGATCTCCAACCTAAACAATTCTATGATTCTATGATTTTCTGAACCATAACGTAGAGTCCTGACATAAATCAATGCAAATGTTGGTCTGTTCACTTACCTGCTGATATCTCCTGCCAGAGCTCTTCTGAGCCCTTCCCGTGCTACCTCACTTTGCTCTTTCCTGCTGGTTCAGTTCTGAGTCCCTCCTTCAAAAACGAGACCTCTCACGCACAGTCCTGAAATCCCTAAAGACGTAAAAGACCTCTCATACACCACCTTTCCAGGGATGTGTTAGTTGTACATGAACTGAGCTAAGCCTGCAGCCTTTCTTTGTTAAGCCTGGCTGTGTCAAGCCCACAGTGTGTGCTTCAGCTCTTGGATGGTGAGGGGACTGGAGCATCTCCACTACGAGTAGAGGTTGAGGGAACTGGGCTTGTTCAGCCTGAAGAAGAGAAGGCTGAGAGGGGACCTTATAAATGCCTACAAATATCTGAAGGGTGGGTGTCAGGAGGATGGGGCCAAGCTCTTTTCAGTGGTGCCCAGTGACAGGACAAGGGGCAATGGGCACAAACTGAGGCACAGGAAGTTCCGTCTGAACATGAGGAAGAACTTCTTCCCTCTGAGGGTGACGGAGCCCTGGCCCAGGCTGCCCAGGGAGGCTGTGGAGTCTCCTTCTCTGGAGATATTCCAGCCCCGCCTGGACAAGGTCCTGTGCAGCCTGCTGTAGGTGACCCTGCTTCAGCAGGAGGGTTGGACTAGATGACCCACAGAGGTCCCTTCCAACCCCTACTATTCTGTGATTCTGTGATTCTGTGATTCTGTGATTCTGTGAACGACCAGGCAGTGTTCTGGGTGTGCTGTTAGAAACTCCAGGCACGGGAACGTCCAGGGGTCATGCAGATGTTCCTGAGGGCAGGCTGCTTGGCTTGCTCACTTTAGGCTTGAGTGCTTCCAGGTCCCATCCTCCTGCCAGGGGAACACGGGAGCACCAGTGGACTCATCCTGCTTCCCCTCTCTGCAGGTGGTGGCTGTGGAAATCACTCTGCGGTAAGCAGTGGGACCATGGCACTGGCTGACTTGGCAGCGAAATCTCCCGCCTGCGAGGAGCTGGAGGATGCCAGAGGGATGGACTGAAGGAGCCGGGAGGTCCTTCCACATGGAAATTTTATGGCACTTTGAAATCTCTTTGTAGTTTCAAAGCAGCAAAGGCAGGATGGTGCCTTCCCTCTGGGCTGCCACCTCTTGGAAGTCATCGTAGCCATGGCTCAGGAGACGGACTCCCCATGGCGCTCAGGGATGCGAGTTGCATGGACAACAAAACCTAAACCTCATTGTTGCTGAGAAAAGTCAAAACGTTTCAACATTTCCTATGCTTACACAAAACTACTGTGTGCAAAGGCAGAAGTCTGCACGTAGAATTTCAGGTTTTAATTATGCATTGCGTTCACCCTGCAGTCCCCAACGTCTGTCCTACAGGAAAGCTGAGTTTTGGTGGTGGAAACCTTCTAACACATCAACCTCTGTGAGCAATTCGAAGAGTTCAAATTGACTTTCACAACTGAGACAGTTTCTTGAATAGGGATTTATTTGAATATTTAACAACCATTAAGCCTGAAAAGTAGAAGGTACAGAGTGGGAATTCGACTGTGCACAATGATGTCTTGAGCAAGGTCTTCAACAAGTGAAAATTAGATAGTTTGCCTGATGTGAATTAACCTACGCAGCCATATAGAGCCACTAGTGTTTGGCTGTTTTGTATTTTATTTGAAGCACACTACAGATCCGGGAACTCCAAGTTTTGAAAGAGGCTGTTGTCATTATTAACATAATTAAAATGATCAGACACTAAATAAAAGGATAAAGGCACAGTTGAGGAGTAAAGAGAATCTACAGGAGAGAGAAGAAATGGAAGATGTTCTATGTTCTTCAGTAACTAGGATCTGACCAACCTCAGCAAAGACCCCCTAGGACACTGGGCTTGGCCTTCTCCATCTCTTTGCAGAGCCAGAACTAACCTCAGGTTGGGCAGAAAGGAAGAGAAAATGCAACTAGCAGTAGGAAGCTGGTTTGATGAGGATGGCAGAAGCTTTGCAGTTCCCGCTGCACAGGCTGCCCCACGTTATGGCCCCCTTGACGTTCAGCCGTGCAGAGTAACACGCCGAGTACCACCACGCACCCCCGTAGCTGGAGGCACAGTTGCTGCTGGAAGTGTCCTGATCCTGATCTTTGGCTGAGAACTTCATGTTATCGTGCACGGTAGAAGCCCTGTTTGAGGTCATGGCATCCCCTGCCAGCCCCGAGTACGTTCCCAGCCGCAGCCGGTAGCCCTGGGACTCATTTTCCACACTGAACAGGTTGTAATCGGCGAACTTGATTCTGTTTGAGGCATCCCAGATGACAAACCTGGCCTGGTAGACCTTCTGCTTGGAGATCTGATGGATGTACTCGGTGCCCAGCCAGTACTCGGTGCGCACGTTCCCAAAGCCATTCTTGTAGGTGCTCCAGGACTCGGCCCAGGTGATCTCCGTGCTCTGCCGGTTCCTCTGGATGACCATCCAGCCCCCGTCCGTCACGTTCATCTCGCAGTACACCACGATGGGGTTCAGCCCTGCGGGCTGGATGACGTAGATGCCGCTGGGGCTGCCACGGGGAACCTCGCTGCAGTCCTTGGGCCATCCTGGGGCAGGAGAGAACATGGAGAACCAACAGGCACAGCAACCCCCCAGTCTGCTCATCTGGCCCTGGGAGAGGGATTTCTAGAAAATGGGGAGATCTGGGATTTTGCCAGAGTAGTAAAAACTCTACCGCTGTTTTTCGTACTGTAAGTGTAAAAGCAGAAAACCTCGGTAAGGGAAATACAGTGATTAAGAGAACATCTATATATTTTGCAGGTATAAGCAAAGAATTTGCTTCTCCTTCTGGCTCAGGCTCTTGTTTCCTCAGGCTTTCCCAGCATTTGGATGTTTGTCCTCCCTCATAACAATACAGGGGTCCAAGCTTGGCTTGGTGAGGGCTCTTCTTACATAGTTAGGCAGAAGCTTAAGTGAGCAAGCGAGCTGCTCCTGCAGCCCTGGCATCCAGCGCATCCCTGGGGTCGGGAAGGAGAAAACCTCATTCCCTTGGCTCACTGGAGCCCGTGGCCAGCTGTGAAACCCCAGCCCGCACATCCCCTGCTTGCCCCGCACAGAGCTGCACAGCAGAGCAGAGGACTTGTGGCACATACGCAGCGGTGGCAAAGTCCTTTGGGACCTTGTCAGGCACGGCTCGGTGTGGAGCTACCACTGGAAACAAGCGATGTCTAGGTGGCCGTGGCACGCAGCGTGGAGAAGCGCACCGGGTCTTACCCCACGTCCCGCTGCCCCCCGCCGCCCCCGCCTCTCCCCGTGCCCCGCGGTGCGGGGACACTCACTGCGGTCAGGCTCTGCCTGCTGAGCGTCGCTGGCTCTGCCCGGCCGCGCGTTCTCTCCATCCTCAGCTGCATCAGGAAGAAACGGAAGAGTGAGACGAGCAGCCCCGCGCCACAGCAGAGTAACCGCAGCCTCCGCGGGCCGTTATTGCCAGCACTACGTTTTCCGTAAGGCACTTCTACCACGCCACTGGGCTCATTTTTCTTTTTATACGGTAGCTTTCGGTGGTAAGCTCGCTAAAGAGATCAGGCAGTAGGAAGGGTATCGCTGCCGTCACTGAGCGGCTGCCCGTTTGGTCCGCTCAGCGTGATGGCTTTAGCGTTGCCTGGAGCGGACTGCGTATCCGAGCGGCAGCGGTGAGTATGAGGAGATACTGCTGGAGAAGAAGGATGGAGAAGGAAACAGCCGGTGTGTGGTTTCAGACCAAGATTAAACTGTTGAGAGACGGTGCTGTAGAGCTGCACTGCTTTTCAGTGGTGGCTGAAGGGATTCGTGTGTTCACTCAGTTCATAAAGAGCTTCAGAAGCCATCAGAGAAGAAAAGGAGCTCGAAGCACATAAGATAGCAATGCTTTCTTTAAAGAGAACTCACAGCACCCATGTTCACAAGACGGCATTCCCCGAGAGCCTCTGGCGGTGTGGCCTCTGCCAGCGCCGTGAGCCGTTTATTGTATCATTTAGCCACGTGCGAGTTTCAGAAAGCACTTTGGTTGGTCACTTATGCAAAATTTCTCTGAAGTTTCAGGGCTACAGGCGGACTACAGATAGCAAGAGGAAAGGTCTTCCTTTGAATATCTCCAGCTCTCTAGAAAAAGCTGCCACATACGGTCTTGTCAATAACTAAGAAGGCTGAACTGCAAAATCTTATGATCTTTGGTTAAGCTCTGAAATTGGAGGAAGATTTGATCAGGTTCCTTTTATTTCTGAGTGTGACTGCCCTTCGCCAACGTGATTTTCCACATCCCCCTCTCTGTGCAGAGGAGAGTGCTCCTAATGTTTGGATGAACAGAGTTCAGGGATGTAAGAGAGAAAACACATACCAGGATGGGGCTCACCTGAATGGAGATTAGCGATGTCATCTAAATTCGCTTTCAGTCTCTCCAGGTTTTCAATGTCCACAGCAAGCAGAGGGGCTAGCAGGGCCAGCACGGAGGCAAAGAACAGAAGATCGGAGCGGCGAGCAGCTGGAGAAAGAAGACACACGGTGAATCTGGAAATGCAAATCCTCTGAAAGAGAATTGTCCAACTAATTCCGCAGAAGTTAAAACAAACTTGCAGAGTAGCCACATCCACAACGTTAAGTATGCTTTTGCTTTATTGAGCAGCAGAAGTATAAAGAACACTTTCAAAAATCAGCATTCCACAAAGGCATACATCCCGAGAGAAAAAATTTCACCCAGATTTTGACTAAAAAGTACAGGTCTAAATTTGCAGCTTCCAAGAGCAGGGTCGTCCTCTTCGTCTGTGGTCTCGGCTAAAGCAAGGGGCTCTGGATCCCAGGATGGAGATGTTAAGGCAGCATCAGCACGCGTGTCTTGAGAAAAACGTCGCCGAGCACTAGAGGACAGCGTGCCGATGTGCAGGGACCGCTGTCACCTGGAGACAGCCAGGAGCTGCTACAGGAGTGACGGACAAGGTACAGGGACCTGAGAGTCTGGAAGGAAAGGAGCTGTTGTGGCCACAATGCCGGTGGCTCCCCGAGAGCCAGGGGCTTCACTGATTTGTCCCAGAACACGCCCAGGGTCAGCGCATCGCAGCCGGCGTCGGGGCCAGGACAGGACGGTGTCTGCCAGCACCGAAACCTCGGCAGTTTGTCTCCTTTGGACCGAACCAGATCAGGATGTTCTCCAGCGGTTCATTCACAGCCAGCTCCACAGATTTGTGTCTACAGATTGCCCACCCGGCTTCAGTATCCTGAAGAAATTATCAGGATGATGGGTGATCAATGCATTAATTAGCTTCCATTCCAATTTTTAATATTTTTTTTTGGCACTTTGGGCTCTGGCACAAATATCTGTTAAATAAACACTGCCCTTACAACACCACCCAGAGCAAGGTGGTTTTGCCTGTGGTCAGGAAGGGAGCAGAGAGTGTGAGGAGCAGGGGAGTCAGAGAGATGGAGCAGAGAGTGTGAGGAGCAGGGGAGTCAGAGAGATGAGGGCACAGTAGGAGTGGGGACATCCCACCGTCCGGAGGCCGGAAGCGGTCGGTGGGACAAGCGGAGCTGCAGGCGCCCGGAGCCAGGGATGCCCAGCCCCACGCAGCGGTGCCGTCCCCTCACCCCAGCCCAGCCCCCACTCACCCATGCCGTCTGTGCAGGGACCCTGCGGAGCGGGACGCGGCGGGTCTGGCCTGGCCGCAGGGTGACCAACCCTGCCGTTATATCGGGCTCGGTGGGGAGGTGCGGCCGGCTGAGCCAACCTACGACGCTCGCCCGCTGGTTGTCAGCAGGGCTGGAAATTTAGGGTTTGTTTGCCCTGATCCACAAGCGCCTCTGCTCACGCACCGGCTGTCGCGCTGCCGCGATAAGAAATCTGAAGCGAGCCGCAGCAAACAGCACCAGATGTGCAGCAAAATCCCGCCAGACTGACAACTGCTCCCGATAAGGACTTTTCCTGCAGATGTTTTTACTTCAAGGGGAGGTTTAGATTGGATACTGGGAAAAATGTCTTTTCTGAAAGAGTGGTCAGGCCTTGGACCAGGCTGCCCAGGGAGGTGGTGGAGTCCCCATCCCTGGAGGGGTTCAAAAACCGTGTGGATGTGGGCCTTGGGGACATGGTTTACCAGGCACGGTGGTGATGGGGTGACGGTTGGACTTCATGATCTTAGAGGTCTTTTCCAACCTGAATGATTCTCTGATTCTGTGACTTAGGGGACTGGATGCCAAACCCTGTGGGGACAGCCTGTGACCTGGGCCATGCCATGGATCCCCGTTAGATGCCCGTTAGGGTCTGCCACCCTCGCACGGTGCGTCGCCCACGAGTGAGCCGTGCTCCCGGCACTGCGCCTGGCTCCCACGCACACCGGGGCAGCAAGGGCCCCCACCCCCCCCGGCCACGTCACGGCGATGCGGCCGCTCGGCTTGGTGCCAGCCCCCAGCAGCGAGCCCGTCCCGTGGGGCAGGATGCGTGCGGAAGTCCCGCAGCCCTCCCAGGGGTCTGGTGCTGAAGCCGAGGGTCTGGAGAGCGGCCCTCGTCACGGAGCTGGTCGCAGGCTCAGTTAACGAGGTGGCTGTGGATGAAGTGGAGTAAATGCTTAACGAACGTTGAGTTAGCCTGAAGCCAGCCTTGCAAATGGCACAGGAATGGGAGGAGAGCGCTAAGAAGGGCAATGACGCAGCCCAGCAATGCTGGCTGACGGCTCGGTGGCACCAATACAGGACCATGGTGATGTATTCACTGATGGTGTGACACCAGCAGCTGCTGAGCCACCAGACCATGTCCCTGCGCTGGCCCTGGGACGCTCCACGGCAGCGCTGGGGACCTGCATGGGCTCTGCTGCTGCAGGGCTGCTTGGCTGCTTGGTCCCACGCTGCCTTCATCCCCAGCCCCTCCATCCCCGGGTGGCATTGCCACCTCTGCTGTCCTCCAGCAGCCCGGCAGCCAGTGGTGACGGTGCCAGCTCTCCCTGCCACTGTGCCAGCGCCCGGCTGTGCCCTGCCTGGCCCCTGCTCTGGGTTACCCCAAGACTAAACAACTCCTTTCAGTATAGCGAGAAGGACATTTTTCACCCAGGGCCACACCTTCCCCTGCCCTACACCAGCCCCTCCTGAAGTCACCAGCTCCAAAATGACAAGAGTATTCACTGGAAGAAGGGCTCTTGCCAACTCCACACTGCAGCAGCGTCTCTCGTGCTGTTGGGCAGTGATGAATGACCTAGCCCTGATCCAGGACTGCTCCTCGGCTCTTTCTTCTTAATGAAGCACCTTGCTCTCTACCAGAGCTTCCCCAGTCCCTCGATAGCTAGCCGGGGGCTGTGGCGTTTGTCCTTCAAACACCTCTGGCAGCCGAATTTCAGAGCGATGAAACCGGTCTCCCCAGCCCTCTGCGGCAGGCGCAGGGCTGGCTCCCCCTCCCCAGGGCACCAAGCGTCGGCACCGACGCCGAGCGGCCGAACCGCGGCTGACGTCGCAGCCCGTCGCTGCGTGCCACCCCGGCGAGCACCGGGGTGTCCCTGCCCGCTGTCACCCCGCGGTGCCGCCTGCCACCCTCGCTCCACGGCCGTGGAAGAGGTCCCTGACGCAGGGACCCCCTCGTCGGCTGTCCTCGCGCTGCTGGCCCGTGGAGGAGCGCGACGGGGCGCGAGCAGCCTCGGAGCAGCGAGCCCAGCCGAGGCAGGCAGAGGTGGCCAGCGGAGACGAACTGCGGCGCGAGGGAGAAGAGGCAGAGGAAGGCGATCGAGGATGTGGACGGGGACAGGCGGCGGCCGCCTCGCTCCCCCCCTGCCCTCACTCCGCCATGGGACCCGCTGCCAGCGGAAGCATCGCCTTGCAGCAGCCGAGGGTTCTGCAGCCAGAGACCCCCCGGCAGCGCCGGGCTGGGGTACGGACTGGCCCCACCGGACCCCGCAGCGTGGGTCCAGCAGAGCCAGCAGCAGGTGATGGCCGAGGACCTCCCGATGCCTCCCACGGCGCGGTATGAAAAGAGGGACCGAGAGCGGAGGGGGACACGGAGGAGAGCCCAGCCCAGAGCCGAGGGTTTGCCGAAACACCCTGTGGTAGAAGTTAAACCCCCCCCGACCGATGTGGGCCCAACAGCCGTAGCTGCTGCGTGATGGGCGGCCACCAGCGCATTTCAGATGCTGTCGCAGCCAGCACCCAGCCTGGACCAGGCTGCCGGGGCGACGCTGGCCCCACACGCCGTGGGGACGAGCAGGAGGTTGGCAGAGCCTTCCCCAGCCTGTTCCTCCCCACCGAGAGGCACGGGCCGAGGAAGGGGCTCCGCACAGACACCCCCCTGCCTATTTGTGCTCCGAGCTGCCACAGGCACCGAGGGGCTTGACGAGGGTCGGGGATGGCCCCGCTGCCTTCAGCCCCCAGCCTCTGCTGATCGAGGGTAAAGAGGGAGCAGCGTTAGCAGCCCGGCTCTGCGCCTGACCACGGCAGCTGCTGCAGGGAAGGGGGCTGAGACGGACCTCCGGCCGTCGCAGAAGCGGCGCGACGTGCTGGGAGCTGGTAACGGCTGGCAAGCCATCGCCCGCAGGTTTTACCCTCTCTGATCTCCGGGTGACACAAATCTCCGCCGCGCCTCTGGTGTTCACACTCCTTCCCCTCTGTTTGACTTTCCCCTCTCCTTCAGCCCCTTTATTGCCCTGCAGCAGTTGGTAGATCCCCAGAAAGATTTAATCCCCGGGCAGGTCCTGTACATTGCGGCCGATAAACGCCCCGCAGCTGGGAGGTTTGGGGCGCTTTGTGTTTGTCTCAGGAAAAAAAAGTCTTAAGGCCGCTTTGTGCGTTCTTGAGCAAAGAGAAGCCACCAGATGGGCACACAACGATCAGCTTTGTCCGTGCAAACAGGGGAGCGGAGCCCCTCGGGCAGAGGAGGTGCGTACAGGGAGCGACCCGGGTATAAAGGGACGGAGGCCAGCATGGGGTGGAGAGCAGCGGGACTCACTGCTCAGCACCGCAGCGATGGGTGAGTTCTCCTCTTCCTCACGGCTCCTTCTCTGCACCGTTTGCAGCTCTGGGGGATGCAAACAGAAAACCAAGCTCAGCGACAGCAGTGGGGGACCGCGGGCACGGGAGGTGATGAGAGCGTCCAGCGCCCGTCCCGCTTCTCCCTGGCCACCCAGCCGTTCCATCCCAGTTCTCTGCTGGGCTGCTTCCCGCATCCCCGTGAACTGCATGCTCTGCACCTGGAGCACCGGGTTTTATGCCCCAAACTCAGCTGCAGTGCTTTGAACTATTTCCTCTGAATGCCCTTAACACAGATTTACTTCTTTCCCATAAAAAATTCCTTTTGCCTCTAGACCTGTAGGAAAAAAACCAAGCCACGTTTAGGAGAACCATGAGAAAAACGTGACTGCAGTTTGCTGGCTGGCTGGTGCAGGGGTTGACCAGGAGGGTGGCAAAGCAGTTTCTCCCCTTGCTTCAGCCCTGCAGGGGCAGAGGCTGTGCTGAAGCTGCAGCTCCCACCACCCCGGGAGCCCCTGCTCCTGCCTGCGCCCCGCGGCTCTGCCTGCCCCGGTCCGAGCTCGGCGGGGGCCGGGGGGCTGCCCGGGGACCCTGGTGGTGATGGGCCCTTTCCTCCCCAGGGCTCCAGGCTGGGACGCATCAGCTCCGCGGGGACCTTGTCCTGCTGCCCGCCGTGGTGGGGATGCTTCTCCTCCGAGCGAGCCCAGCGCTTGCAGCCGGCTTCCAGAGCGGTGAGTACGGGTGCCGGGGGAACAGCCACGAACTGCCGGGTCTGGGCGCAGCCGCGCTGCCCATCACTGAGCACGGCCGGGCTCTGGGGCGCGGGGTGCCAGGGGTCCTGTGCCTGTAGCCACGGGGAGACAGCAGGTCTCTGCATTCAAACCCAAGCTGCAAAGCAGGGCAGTTCTTGCCTCTCATCACGGGCAGATCAGAGGCGTTCCCAACGTGTTCCACCGGCTGCGGAGAGCAGCATCAGTCCGGCTGCCCCGCAGTGACCTGCCAGCACGTCCTCCAGCACAGGTCCCTCACGTCTCGCTTGCTCTGCCGCCGCAGGGTTCCCCGCCGACTGCAGCCGCCTCGCCAGCAGCAGCCCCAGCGGGGTGTACGTCATCCAGCCGGCGCGGTCCCCCCCGCGTGTGGTGTGGTGTGACATGGACACCAAGGGCAAGGGCTGGACCGTTGTCCAGAGAAACACTTACAACACGGAAACCACGTGGAACGAGTCCTGGACCACCTACAAGTACGGCTTCGGGAACGTGCGGGGCGATCACTGGCTGGGCACCGAGTACCTGCACCTGCTGACGCAGCAGGGCACCTACAAGGTCCGCTTCGTCGTGCGGAATAAAGCCAACGTCGCCCGTTACGCCGAGTACGACATCTTCAGGGTGGAGAGCGAGGCCAGCGGGTACCCACTGAGGCTGGGCCGGTTTTCCGGTGATGGGGATGACTACCTGACCAGCTACCACTCCAGGTACGGGGGCATCCATGACAACATGAAGTTCAGCACGACCGACAAGGACCAGGACCTGTCCAGTGGGAACTGCGCCAACAGCTACGGGGGCTGGTGGTACGACAGGTGCCAGAACGTCCTGCTCAATGCCAAGAAATACATCCTGTGGCCAGGATTCTGCTCAAGTGGCGACTGCGCATCGTCCCTCATCCTGGTCAAACCCACAGACGTGTGCTGACCGTGCCGCAGCGCCCAGCCTCCCGGGAGCTTGGGGCATTGCCACCGTCCCCAGCTCAGTGCCCCGTTCCCGTGCCTGCCAACAGCCCCGTGCCAGTCCCGGTGCACGTCCTGCGCTGCCCGCAGCTCCCACGCTGTCACCAGCCGAAGCACAGCGGCTCTGGGCTCAGGAGCAATGGCCTGGAGCCCCGGGCAGGCGGGCAGCTTTGACCGGTGCCGCGGTGCTGGCCGGCACTGGGACGCAGGCACTGGTTTGGGGAGGGGGACAGGGTGCAAGGCCCCTCCCCTGCGCAGCCGGTGTACCCCTGCTTTTCTCAGGCCCCGCTCCCTCCCCGGGCCCCGCACGCCCCACAGCTCTGCTACCCATGGTGGGAGAAATCAGCTGCAATAAACCCTGGAGCCAGAGTTCTGCCTCGTGTCTGCCGGCCGCCGCGACACCGCGCACGCACGCGGGAAGAGTCGAGGTCCCGTGGCGGTGGAGGGTGCTGGGGGGCACCGTGTACATGGGGGGGGTCCATTTGCTGCATCCCCTGTCTGAGACTCGCCCTGTCCTTGCTCCATACTGTGCCACGGCTGGGGGAGCTGGAGCCCCAGCCCCATCCTGCAGCGAGGGCTGGGGGGGTCAGGGTGCCCCTGAGGGGGGTCAAGTCACCAGGAGGGGGGCTCAAGCCACAGGGGATCCATCCCGTCTCTGGGGTGGCCCTGGGGTCCCTCGGCAGCCCAGGGCTGGCTGCTGGGGGTGATGCTCGGAGGCCCGGGGGGTGGGCAGCCACGGGGGGAGCGGGGGCTCGGGCAGCCCCACAGTGCTCAGCCTGGCTCCTCGTGGCAGGGCCCGGGGGCTGGGGGTGGTGGCAGGGCAGGGCGTCACGGCCAGCACTTTCCCACGCTGGAGCGGTGACGCTGGGTGGCCGGGACCCGGCTGGCCGTGGGCGTCCCTTTTGCCCAGGGAGGCTGTGGAGTCTCCTTCTCTGGAGATATTCCAGCCCCCCTGGACGCGGTGCTGTGCCCCCTGCTCTGGGTGACCCTGCTTGGGCAGGCGGTTGGGCTGGCTGACCCCCAGAGGGCCCTGCCACCCCCGCCATGCTGGGGTTCTGTGACTCTGTGACCCGTGCCGGCGTTCCAGCCAGAGGCTGGGAAGCACGTGGGGCTCGGGGACCACATCTCCCCCGCAGCGACCCGGAGCCGCGCTCGCACAGCCCACCCCAAGGCGACGGCGCAGCAGGGACTGGGACGGGACGGGCGATGGAGCGCGGGGCCCCTCGCCCTCGGGGCTGGCAGCGCCTGCAAAGCACCCGGAGCTACCTGTCCTTCCCCGAGGCTTCCCCAGCGCCAAAAACCTGCAGCTTCTTTATTTACCTGTAGCTGCATTTTATGAAGATTAATTCCCTGTTTGATCTTTCCCTTGCAGTCCCACGGGTTTTTTTGATCAGAAAGCGGGCACTGCCCTGGCACGGCTGCTCGCTCCGCAGGCATGGAGCAGGCATCTGCAGGTTGGAGGGGTTGCTTCAGAGACAGGATTCCAACGGAGGCTTTAACAACCGCTGAGCTGAGAGCCAGCGTGGGTGGAAACACCTCTCCAGGTGCAGGTGTCCAGGCCACATCTTCAGCAAGGGGGGCTGATTCAGATTTACGAGGAAATGAGGAATCTCCATCCTCCCCCCAGCCCAGCTGGCGTGGGGGTGACAGAAACCCTGCAGAGCAAGGCACGGATCATTCGCACAGCTAAGGATAAGGACGTTCTCCCACGATGCTCACCCAGGCACTATGTTTCTCAAGCACATTTTATTCTCCAGAGCAGGTGTGTTTCAGAAGTACAGGGTTTGCAACGTGTCAATCTGATCACAATGCAATTAAAATAAAAACAGCTCAGAGCGGAAGAACCCAGCAAGGGAAGCAGAGGAGCTCAGGAAAGAGGTGAAAGAAGAATCTGTTGGGAGCCCGGGGAGTGCCTCGCTGCCACTCGCTCTGCTCCCCCCTGGCAAAGGGGCCAGGCAGGGGTCTGGCCTGGCCCCGTGCCCGCTGCAGACCAGCAGCGACAAAGCCCTAGCAGTAGGAAGCTGGTTTGATGAGGATGGCAGAAGCTCTGCAGTTCCCGCTGCACAGGCTGCCCCACGTTATGGCCCCCTTGACGTTCAGCCGTACAGAATAACACGCCGAGTACCACCACCCACCCCCATAGCGGGAGGCACAGTTGCTGCTGGAAGTGTCCTGATCCTGATCTTTGGCTGAGAACTTCATGTTGTCGTGCACAGTGCTGGGACTCTTTGAGGCCATGGCATCCTCCGCTGTCCCCGAGTACGTTCCCAGCCGCAGCCGGTAGCCCTGGGACTCGTCTTCCACACTGAACAGGTTGTAATCGGCGAACTTGATTCTGTTTGTGGCATCCCAGATGACAAACCTGGCCTGGTAGACCTTCTGCTTGGAGATCTGATGGATGTACTCGGTGCCCAGCCAGTACTCGGTGAGCACGTTCCCAAAGCCGTTCTTGTAGGTGCTCCAGGACTCGGCCCAGGTGATCTCCGTGCTCTGCCGGTTCCTCTGGATGACCGTCCAGCCCCCGTCCGTCACGTTCATCTCGCAGTACACCACGATGGGGTGCAGCCCTGCGGGCTGGATGACGTAGACACCGCTGGGGCTGCCACGGGGGACTTCGCTGCAGTCCTTGGGCCAGCCTGGGGCAGGGGAGAGGGTGATTTACTAAGACCCTGTGCATCCAGAGAGCCCTCCCGGGGCTGGCGCTGCAGCACCAAGACGTCACAAGACCCGGACTGCCCGAGGAACACGGATCCGTGCGAACGCTGTCCTCACCTGAGCACACAACGCCCGCGTCCTTGCTGTGCCTGCAGTCGTGCTCTCCCCAAGCCCGCGCCGAGCACCCAGTCAGGAGCCCCTCCTCGCCGTTGCAGTCAACGTCGTCCAGCCAGATAGACCCAGACCCACTCCCGAAATAAGCATTCGTTGGGGCTGACACTGAGACTCCGCAGCTGAGCTGCCTGCACACCACAGAGGCATCTCGCATGTCCCAGCCGTTGTCACACACCGTTCCCCACTCATTGCGGTACCAAACCTCCACCCGTCCGGAGCACCGGCTGGAGCCATTCACCAGCCGGAGCTGCCCTGGAACATGGAAAACAACAGGAGAGAGGAGATTTGGAAGTGGGGGGAGATAACACCAAAGAAAGCTGGAGCCCAGATGGGGAGGAACTTTCTGGCCCAAGAAGTGGAGTCCAGGCAGTAGGATGTAGGGCTCCTGGCTGGGCAAGGAGCCTTTGTCTTCTGAAGTCTCCACTTCCAACTGGTTTTGGTGTGTTGCGGCCCAGAGAGACTGGGCATGGGTTGGGCACGTGTTCCCTCAGCCAAGTGGGCATCAACCATCCTCTCCCACCACTGCAGCAGCTGTGTTTCACCCTCCTGGGACTGTGAGCACCCCGGGAGCAAGGCTGAGGGCGAGACAGGGAACGGCGCAGTCTGGTGGTTACCCTCAGACGAGGGTATTCACAGAAGACCACTTCACTAGCTCTTAGCCATGGGACAAAGGAAATAGCTGGGGATGCTTGTGGCAGGAGAACCCTTTCTTTCTTCTGCATCCTTCTCCCTGACTGTCCCTACCTTCCTCCTGTGGGGCGGGGGATGTGCGGGAGGGGACAGCCTTGGCTTCGGGAGGGGATCAGAGCAAACCCTCTGGGCTTCTCCACCCACACATGAGCAGCAAGGCCCATGACTGCAAGGTCTCATGTGCGCACCCACCAGACGTTTGAGGAAGGGTGGGTGCCCTCCCTTGAGGGACGCTGGGGCTCTGCTGACTGCTTGGGGGGAGCACAGGGTGGAAGATGCCCTCCCCGACAGCCCGCTCCGGGGTGGTCCTTGCTGTGTCCTGCTGGCAGAGATGGAGACCTTCCATGTACCCACCAGTCACCAACGTGTTCCGAGCAGACACGCTGCTGTTCAGGACAGATTGATTGAAGAGGGACCGGCTTTGGATGCTCCCGGCGAGACGTGGGGCGGGCAGGGCCAGCACACAGGCAAGGAGCAGGAGAGGAGCGCACGGGGCAGCTGGGGGAGGAAGGGGCGAGATGAGAGCCCAGCAGAGCGTCCCGCTGCTGGCGTCACGCGCCTGCGAGGAACGCGCCGCGCTGCCTTCCTAACACGGATCTTGCAGCCGGACGCTTCGCTGTCCCCAGGCTTCCCGGCAGGGCCCAAGGTGCCCAGGAAATGTGGGGAGGAAAATCAAGCAGTCACAAGAGAGTCCTTCGCAGATCAGAAAGACCAAAGTGTTCAAGCACAAACTTCAACAGAAACCTTGCAGAGCATTTTCTGCCCCTCCAGCTCACTGAACAGCTGGATGGCATTTCTTCAGACTTCCCACTACACTCTGGAAAATCCAAAGAAAAAAAACAAGTCGTAATCACATAAAAATAATAATGTTATTCAAATTCATTATAATAAATCCAAACATTCATTTAGAGATGGCATCAGAGCTGCTCCTCTGGGGGTTACAGCAGTGTCAGGCTGCAAAACATCTGGAAAGGGATGACTTTTCCGACGGCGCCTCTGTTTTGGACACCCCACGACGACGGACCTGGGACAGCAATTGGAAACCGACGCTTTCCACACACTGGTAAAATCAGTCTTACACTTTTAACACGTTTACTCATAGGTTTATGCCTGCTGGGCTGGAACTAAAGCGCAGTGACTACCTGCTAGACACGAACGCCTCCTCTCCTGTGACCCTGCCGCTGCGCTGCCGGGACAGAGGGCTGCTCCGCGGAGACGACTCGCTGCGACGTTTTTCTTTGTTCAGCATCTTCTCAGGCCCCACTTGCACAGGGAAAGGCCACTCTGACCTTCCCTCTGTCGGTGGGCCCTGTTTGCAGAGACCTGCCCTCGCTCAGCCCGCACCCCGCGCCTCGCCGAGGCTCTCCCCGCTGCGCTCGCAGCCAAGCAAGGTGCGGAGAGCCCCTGTCCCTCCGGCCAGAGCAGCGTGGTGACCGGCTCTGCAGGAGGGTCCGCAGCCCTTGAGCGTGACCCCTCCTTGGCTCCCTGCAGGTCCCCTCGTCCCCACCCGACCCCTCCTGAGCCCTGCTCTGCCCCGACGCTGCCCAGGAGCTGGGCTGAGGGCAGACCCGGTGACTTGCGTGTCCCTCTCAGACCTTCTCCCTCGCCCTGGAAGAAGCAGCACGGACCTCGAGTCTGCCCCTGCTTTGTGCCCAGTGGCATCTCACAGAATCACAGAATCACAGAATGGTCGGGGTTGGAAGGGACCTCTGTGGGTCACCCAGTCCAACCCCCTGCCCAAGCAGGGTCACCCAGAGCAGGCTGCACAGCACCGTGTCCAGGCGGGGCTGGAATATCTCCAGAGAAGGAGACTCCACAGCCTCCCTGGGCAGCCTGGGCCAGGGCTCCGTCACCCTCAGAGGCAAGAAGTTCTTCCTCATCTTCAGCTGGAGCTTCCTCTGCTTCAGTTTATGCCCGTTGCCCCTTGTCCTGTCACTGGGCACCACTGGAAAGAGTCTGGCCCCATCCTCCTGACACCCACCCTTCAGGTATTTGTAAGCATTTCTAAGGTCCCCTCTCAGCCTTCTCTTCTCCAGGCTGAACAAGCCCAGCTCCCTCAGCCTCTCCTCGTAGGGGAGATGCTCCAGTCCCCTCATCATCCTCGTAGCCCTCCGCTGGACTCTCTCCAGTAGCTTCTCATCTTTCTTGAACTGGGGAGCCCAGAACTGGACACAGCACTGCAGATGGGGCCTCCCCAGGGCAGAGCAGAGGGGGAGGAGAACCTCCCTCGACCTGCTGGCCGCACTCCTCTTGATGCATCCCAGGATCCCATTGGCCTTCTTGGCAGCCAGGGCACACTGCTGGCTCATGGTCACCCTGTCGTCCACTCTCCTGCCCCTGCAGTAAGTCCTGCATCCCCGGGAGCAAACGGACAGCTCTGCCGGGGGGAGGCTCTCGACACCCCCCTCTGCCAGCACTGCTCCTGGGGGGCCACGGGCCGGGGAACCCACCCTGCCCGGCTCCCCACGCTCCCACTCACCCATGCCGGCTCCACGGGGACACTTGGAAGTCCAGAAAGTTACTGTAGATATGTTTTGAGTCACAAGATTTATAGCTGCGCGGCGCAGGGGAGGAGTGCAGCTGGCACTGCTGCCGCCGGCCCCGTCCCGCGCTCGTCTCGGGGCGTGTTAAGGAGCTGTAACCCGGCGGGCCCTTCTCACGGCAGGGGTGTTCATCTGCTCTGATAAGAGCCCTTATCAGGACCTGAGCAAATACAGCCCAGGAGCGGCAAAGGCATCCAGGCACCTCCCATGTGTCACGCAGGACTTCTCCTGGATGTGCCACCAACGGGTGTTTGGTGACACTTGATGAGCTCCCTCCTGTCACCTCCACAGGGCACAGCCCTGGAGATCCAGCCCCACTAGCACACAGGGTCTGGGGTCCCTCCTGCTGGATCCATGCCGAGGTGGACAGGAGCTGCAAGCCAGCACCACGGAAGACCCCAGGGATGTCCCTGCTTTCTTCCAGAGCAAACATGCTGCATGGTTCAACAGTGGCCGTAGGCATAGAGCCGGACCAAGCAACAGTGCCAACCACCCAGTTTGTCAGTTTGGGGCTCACATCAGGGATGGAGCTGTAGGGACTGGACATGAGACTGCTTCTGTCTGAGCCTCAGGTGAAAGCAGGTACCACTCCAGGGAGCACCTGGTGCTGGGAATGTCTCCTGCCTCTTCCAACTGGGGGTGCAGAAATTGTGAGGTCCACCGCACGTCCTTGGCGCAGGGCAGCCATGTCCCAGCAGCCGTCACCTCCATCCCGGAGGAGGCTGGTCACCCTCACCTCCATCCCAGGAAAGATGATGGAGCAGCTCATTCTAGAGGTCATCATCAAGCAAGGGGAGGAAAAGAAGGTTATCAGGAGTAGTCAACATGGATTCACCAAGGGGAAATCATGCTTGACCAATCTGACCAAGCTTTCTACGATGGCATAACTGGCTGGGTAGATGAGGGGAGAACAGTAGATGTTTTCTACCTCGACTTCAGCAAGGCTTTCGACAGTGTCTCCCATCACATCCTCCTAGGGAAGCTCAGGAAGTGTGGGCTGGATGAGTGGTCAGTGAGGTGGATTGAGAACTGGCTGAATGGCAGAGCTCAGAGGGTTGTCATCAGCAGCGCTGAGTCTAGTTGGAGGCCGGTAACCAGTGGTGTCCCTCGGGGGTCAGTACTGGGCCCAGTCTTGTTTAACTTCTTCATCAATGACCTGGATGAAGAGTTAGAATGTACCCTCAGCCAGTTTGCTGATGACACAAAACTGGGAGGAGTGGTGGATACACCAGAAGGCTGTGCTGCCATCCAGGGTGACCTGGACAGGCTGGAGAGTTGGGCAGAGAGGAACCTGATGAGGTTCAGCAAGGGCAAGGGCAGGGTCCTGCACCTGGGGAGGAACAACCCCAGGCACCAGGACAGGCTGGGGCGGACCTGCTGGAGAGCAGCTCTGTGGAGAGGGACTGGGAGTGCTGGTGAATAACAAGTTGACCATGAGCCAGCAGCATGCCCTGGGTGCCCAGAAGGCCAATGGGATCCTGGGGTGCATCAAGAGGAGTGTGGGCAGCAGGGCGAGGGAGGTTCTTCTCCCCCTCTGCTCTGCCCTAGTGAGGCCCCATCTGCAGTGCTGTGTCCAGTGCTGGGCTCCCCAGTTCAAGAAAGATGAGGAGCTACTTGAGAGAGTCCAGCAGAGGGCTTTGAGGATGAGGAGGGGACTGGAGCATCTCTCCTACGAGGAGAGGCTGAGGGAGCTGGGCTTGTTCAGCCTGGAGAAGAGAAGGCTGAGAGGGGACCTTAGAAATGCTGATAAGTATCTGCAGGGTGGGGGTCAGGAGGACGGGGCCAGACTCTTTCCAGTGGTGCCCAGTGACAGGACAAGGGGCAACGGGCACAAACTGGAGCAGAGGAAGCTCCAGCTGAACCCGAGGAAGAACTTCTTCCCTCTGAGGGTGACGGAGCCCTGGCCCAGGCTGCCCAGGGAGGCTGTGGAGTCTCCTTCTCTGGAGATATTCAAGACCCGCCTGGACAAGGTCCTGTGCAGCCTGCTCTGGGTGACCCTGCTTGGGCAGGGGGTTGGACTGGGTGACCCACAGAGGGCCCTGCCAGCCCCCAACATTCTGTGATTCTGTCACCGTGCGAAGCCCTGGTTGTCTACACCACAACTTATGGTGACAAATGATACTTTTTTGCCCAGGTGAGCTTTGAGCTATGGTTGCAAACAAATACTGAAAAACCCCCTTTTCCAATGCCTCGCATTTGACAGACGACTGAATGAGATCAGCACCTGCAAAAATCTCCTCCAGCGACACAGCAAGAGGTCCAGGACAGAAGGGGCTTTCCCCAGCAAGGCTGAGCCGACTGCGACGGTGAAACAGCAGTTGTGCTGCCGGCACGGAGCGGCTCCGGCTACCCCACGACACCTCCAGAGTTGCTCTTGGGCACTCGCTGGCAGCTCAGGCACTGGCGCAGAGCGAACAGGGAGGTAACCAGGATTTCCACAAGTTATGGAGTCAAGAAAGTAGGAGATCTTTTCCCCACGTACTCTGCCTGTTAGGTGAGGTTTCAAAACCTTTTTCTCTCATAACCCATTTCTGCAGAGATGTGATGCTTGGGTCATTACCCTGGGAGCGACGGGATGTTGTCCCATTCCCAGCATTTGTCTTTCTCCCGTGCACTTTCCTGGTCCATGACAGCTCCGTGTGAAAGCCACAGCTCACCCAGAACCGCAGCTGGGCTGGCCGCAAAGCCCCGCCGGGTTCAGAGGAGCCCTGTCCAAGGAGCCGGGAGCTTCCACCTGTGAGATGGGGCATGGCCAGGCAGACGATGCTCTGCCAGAGCTCTGGACAGACACCACGGACCCAGGGCTGTCGGTCACCGCCGGGACAGACCCACACTCGCACTCCTCTGCACCTCCTGACTGCAGAGCCACCCCGACCAGCCCAAAGCAGCTTCGCAGCAGCGTGAAGCTGCGCTGGCGCTGACAAAAAGCTCCCTGGAGCCGGGGCAGCCGCGGGCAGCAAGCAGGCGAGGGGCAGCCCCACCACCGCGGGCACAGCCCCTGGTCGGCGCGCGTCTATTGAACTGCCATGGCACGCTGCTCGCCAGCTGTTCTCCAGAGGTTTTATGGACATTGGTTTCCAAGTAGATATTTCTACTTCCCTCTCCTTGATTTTTTCCTTGATGGGCTCGCTCTGGAGCATCTGCAAGATGGGAAATCTTTGTGTCCCAGCTGTGAGGTGTGAGCGGTGTTTTCCCAGAAGAAATCTCAAAGCACATCCCGAGCAAAGAAAACACCACTATCTACGCCGTTATGTACCTGTGCACACACATAAAACGTTGCTGCGATGAACGTGTCGCTTTCGGTGCCTTTTTCCAGCACTATAAACCAGGATTAAGTTTGTATAAAGCAAATATTAATGTGTCGGGAAGATTGAACTCTGAGATGTAACATCATCTGAGCACGGGAAAGAAAGAAATTCTTGTAATAGCTGATAAGCTCTATCTCCACGTCCACCAGGAGAAAGCGGCTTCGCGTTCCCATCTCATTGACGGAGGAATCTCCTCCTCCTCCTCTTTGGTTTCAATGGCTTCAATGTCTGCAAGTGAAGATATCAAAGAGCACCGTTCCTGAACACTTTGCCACTTGCTGAACCCTGGTCAGCAGCCAGGGCCTTCCTGGTGTGTTTGCCTTTGGTGTTTGCCTCTCCTCCGACCATCATCCTGTCCCTTTGCCGCTTGGCCAGTGTGCTCTGCCCCGGCCGCTGCCTGTGCTCGTGCAGGAGCTCCAGCTCACTCCTCCTCTCCTCTGACATTGCCAGGGAATTGGAGGCTCTTCCAGGATTTTGAGCACTGAAAGGATCGCCCCTGCCTCTCGGGGATAACACACCGGTGGATTCGCTTCCATCTGCTTTCATCCAGGCCTGTTACAAGGATTTCGCTTTCCCCTTTCCATGCCAGACCAAGACAGTGCCCGCCCATGTGCCCCTTCCCACCCGGCACTGGGACCCATGCAGGAGCTGCGTAACCCCAGAGAGCTCCCCCGAGCAGGGACCGTCCCCGCATCGGTGTGAGACTGAAAGGTGACAGACCGCTGGCGTGGGGCAGAGCGAGCAGGAGGACGCTCCCCTGCGTCCCTCCAGCAGCACCCAGAGCCTGGGGTGATGCTTGCTACCGAGCAGAGCAAACCGGTAACAACCTCCTGCCCTGGGAAACTGCCTCCTGACCCCAGATCAGCACGCAGAGGGGATGGAGCAAGCAAAAAAGATCTTCCTGACCCCTGCCAGTGACATTTAGCGCTCTGAAATGTGCTATGAATTAAAGTCCACCATGTACGAAGCAAAAAAAGATGGTCAGCAAAGGCTGGGACGCTCCCAGCCTTTCTTTTCCCAGCCTGCACGGACTTTCTGCTTCCATGCAGAAATCCCAGAGTCACATTTGGCCACTAAACTGGGAGGCCGCTGGCCAATTTCCCTTCTAAAAATCCAAGGTCACCACTAGCCCCTGCACTTTCCCGTGAGGTTATGGTTTAAGCCTCGTCAAGTGAACAAGGCTCCTGCAGCCCATCCCACCCGTCCCGGCAGTGACCGTGGTGCTCTGCAGGGAGGGGAGGGAAGTGGCACACAGCGGTGACCAGGAGATGCCCTGGGGAGCCATGCTGACACCCACACAGCAGAAAACCCGACGCTGCAGCCCCAGACGGGAACGGGCAGAGAGACCTTGTGCAAGGTGCTCATGGTCTGAACGACGAGAAAGAAACATCCTGCGGCTGTCAGGAGGTGAGCCCCTTCCCCACGGCTCTCTGCGGCCAGGAGACCACCAGGGCTGTTGTCTCGCTCCCCTGGGAACCCAGCAGTCTGGGTAGCTCCTCTCGCCCCTTCAGAGCATGTCTTCTGCTGCTCTGTGAGCCCAGAGGACGAGGTGAGACAGGGCAGGTACAACAGAACCACGTCACCTACCGGCAGCGTCACGATGTCCTCCAAAATGCTCTCAAGACACAGCGTGGCCACGGACTGGCACAGAGCTGAAAGGGAAAACGGGTCCGTGTAAGCACTGGGCCAGTGTGTAACTTGTTTTTGAGAAGAAATTGAGAAGAAACACAGCCCTCTGGTCGGCTCCACGGCCGCTGGCGAGCGGCAGACGAGCGGTGCAGCAATGCCATCCGCTGCCTCCAGCTGCCGGCGAGCCGAAACCGGGGCCGGAGGGGCACGCTGCGCGGTACCTTCCGCCTTCCAAAACCCGGCCTTCATTGCCACGCTGAGAACGAAACCAAGCGCGTTTGCGGTGGTAGCTCCACACTGTTCATGTAAACCACTAAAATGGTTCAACACCCGATCTTCCCCGACGGGGAAGGAGCGTCCCTGGTCTGCCACGGGGATGCCGCGTCCGTGAAGTCTCAGCCGGGGGAATGGCTGGGGCTGCCAGGAGCCACCTCACAAGCAGGGCAGGTCTCATCACCACTGCGAGCACTGCAAGTGCCGCGAGTCCTCAGAGAAAACGGGCGCGAGGAGCTCACAGTTGTGTAGACACAGACACCACGGACAGTCTTCAGCAGGGACAGGTCTGAACACAGCTTTTGAAAGGCAGCGTTGTCACCAGGCTGAGTGTGACAACAGCGGTTTGAGGATATTTTACTGGAGTTAAAATTAAAAATGTTAGTCAAATTCTCTAATTATATCCCTTATTCATATCCATATGCAATAGTTGTGCTGAGCTCTGGTACCCGGTGCCCTCAGCACCCGCACATCCGCTGCCCTCCCAAGCACTGCCCAAGGTCACAGAATCACAGAATGGTTGGGGTTGGAAGGGACCTCTGTGGGTCATCTAGTCCAACCCCCTGCCGAAGCAGGGTCACCTACAGCAGGCTGCACAGGACAAGGTCGCTGCAGGGAGACAGGTTCACAGGGATGAAACACAAGGACATCCGAGTTTGCCAGCGCTATTGGCAAAATCCAGCTCTCTGGACAAATCCTTCGTATTCCAAACCCAGCGATGGAAGAAACAAGATGATACACATGCCTTCATATCATCCTGGGGCCATCCTCCAAAGAGGCACTTCTCACACCCTTTTACTTTCAGCCCAGTGAATTTTCATATGTACTCACGGCATGTGCAGCCCCACAGCGACGCAGACGCCAGGCTTTATTAGCTCAGCAGAACATCATTTGCTTTGCAGTGCTACAACACTCCATTACAGCATCCTCTTCCCTCTGCCCATAAATAGGAAGTATTCTGAGGTCAAGGCTACTCGTCTCATGAAATACCTTCCCCCGTGTCGAGCAGCAAAGTGACTTTTCTTTCCACCCTGTCCTAACAATCTGGCTATGAGATGTGGGAACCAGGACAGGGCAGTAATCACAGCAGCTGGGGCTTGGTAGAGCCCTGCAGGGGCTGGTCCAGCCCCATGGTCCTTCATGGCAAGAGGTGATGGTGGCCTGGGAGAGGCTCTGGCTCCTGGGGACCTGAGGCAATTCCTCAGCAGGCGCACGGACACCATGCCGGGAGGAGGCACTGTGCCCATTAGCTGGTGTCACCAAGCTTCCCCAGAAAGGGAGAACTGATTAAACAGCAGCCAGACATTGTCTCCCCTCGGCCAACGCTGAGGGCTGCAGTGACAGCGGTGTGACTCTGCCCTAGGTGGGCCCCGCTCCCCTCAAGTCACAGAATCACAGAATCCCAGCATGGCAGGGGCTGGCAGGGCCCTCTGTGGGTCACCCAGCCCAGCCCCCTGCCCAAGCAGGGTCACCCAGAGCAGGGGGCATAGCACCGCGTCCAGGCGGGGCTGGAATATCTCCAGAGAAGGAGATATTCCCTGCCCACCCCCCAGCCTATACAAACGCTTCTTTTAGGCCAGAGCAATTTCTTACCACGCAGGGATCAGCAAGGGGAGGGGACAGGACCCCTTCTCAGAGAGACCCTTGGGTGCCATGGTCGGGTGCAAAGGCCACCTCCAGGCTCAGAGCTGGCCACAGGTCCCCAGCCCTCGTCCGCATGGGGACGAAGGAGGCTCCCGCGCCCGCAGGGTGCCACACAGCGGGGACTGACCCCGGGGCAGGATTCCCCCTCGGCGAGGCTCCGCTGTGAGCAGGGATTTCTCGGACAGGACTTTGGGAGGGTTGGGGCTGAGCTGTTGAGCGGGGTTTGCCCATCGCACCCCTCTGTGGTGCAGCTGCCTGCGCCACGGTGCCGGCCCCGAGCCCTCGGCTGAGGAGCCACGAAAATCGAGTACCGGCGATGGCGTTACTGACTCCGACAGCAAAATGATGACTCAGAATAGGTAAGTATGTACATCGGTGTGTGGGATGGGCATCGACTGCCATCGCCCTCAGAACGGTACCTTAGGACCTGCACTTTGGTACCAGGGCTGGAGCCGCCCCCCCGCTCACGCCTCTGCAGAGGGGGGGCTGCCGACAGCCTCTCCCGTTTCAGCAAGACCACCAGCCCAAAAACACGCTCTGGGCTCGCAGGTACGGAGTAAACCTGCAGCCTTTTGGTCCAGTTCGGCAGCTCTCTGATGTTGGAGAGAAACCAGCGCCCAGCTGGATTAGCCCAGCACTGGAGCCAGCAAAGGAGGGGTGACACTGCCACGCTGGGGGACACCTCGCCGCGAGACGGAGCATCGGGAGGGGTCTCCCCGGGATCCGCACCCACCGCAGGTGCTGGGAGCCAGGCACCAGGCAGCGCTCGCTGCCACGCTGGGAGGGGGTCCGTGATACTGGTGCTGTTTGGGGACATCCCCTGCAGCCCCGTGCGAACCGTGGCACGTCACGGGGTCGGGGTTTGCCCACAGCTGGACCCCCCCGAGCTCTGCCACCCCACCAGGATCCCGCCTCCCTGGCAGCGACACGGGCGTCACCGCACACCAGGCAGGCAGCCGTCCCCGTTGGAGGTGACGGACTGAAACCAGTCAGGGAAAACGGTGGCAGAAAAGTTTTGGACAGTCTCCTCGGAATATCCCAAAGCCGCGTCGGCCGTCTAATAGGATGCGCAACGTAAGCTGTGCTGCACAAAGAGGAGCGCGAATGGGATGTCACTTTATGCAGGAGACAGTTTGATGTATCTGGGCCACTGCTAACCAAATCCTCCCTGAAGTCCCCTCTTTGTGGTTCTTCTGGCTCCAGGATTAATCAGCTCTCTCTTTTTTATCTGAAAGTCACAAGGCCATCGGCTGCCCGCAGCTCTGACTGCGAAGCACCGTGGGAGCCCACCTTGCCCCGGCAGCATCGGTGGGGCCAGCACAGCCGCAGCCTCGGCCGCCCGCCCAGGGCTGTGTCCTGCTCTCCGGTGGCTCCTGCCCGCATGATGCCCAGGGAGCCGGCGCTGAGCCTGGCGCTGGGGGGTCCAGCAGGCACTGGGGTGCGGGCAAGCTGCGATTTTGGATCCTGACAGCTACCTGGGGTGCACGGGAGAAGCACGTCATGACCCGCACGGCCAAAGTCGCATTTGGGATCACTACTCAGGCTTGTCCTGCCTCTGGAATGCTTGGGGCAGGGTTGACTTCTGCTAGCCCATGAATCCTCCCCAGAAGCAAAAGTCTTCCTTGCAGAGAGTCACAGGACAGGAGAAGGGTGGAGAAAAAAAGAGACTCACAGAGAAGGACTGAAATGCCCTCCTGAAGGAAACCCATGGGGAATCCAGCTGCCTGTGCCTCGGGGGATAACAAACCAAGTGGCCCCAGAAATACCCAAACGTCCTTTAATTTTGTGCAGCTGAGGCATGAACCAGCGAAAGATGCCCCATTTCACACGGGTGCACTGCTAAGCAAAGCCCCACACCGAGACAAGCTCTGAGAGAAGCTGCAGGGCTTTCCACCAGCACAGCCGACTGGGTCCGTGCGCTCCCCCTTACCCCCGTGCGTGCCCCTCACTCCGTCAGACCCCCGTTTCAGCAGGGTGCAACACCCGTGGGCAAGCCCACGGCTCCCGCCCGGCAGCGCTTTCTGCCACAGCCCGCAGCTTCGGTGCAAGCGCTGAAGGCTCCGGGCGGGAGGTGTTCACAGGCTCTGAGCTGCGCCGGGGTCCTCAGACCAAGCTGCAGTCACCCGGAAAAGCATCGGCAGCAGCAGCCTGAGGAGGCTTCTAGGTGTGCATTTGTACATGAATTTATTTCCCTGTTCGCAGTGAGACAGCATCTGGCAGCTGTGATGTAAAGGCACCAATCTTCTACACTCACACAGGAACTTTTGAAAAGAAGCTCTTACAGTTGCAAAAGTTTGAAGAACAACAAGGTTTTCCATCCTTACGCAGAAAAGTGACCAAGAAACAACTGACAGCTTCAGTACAGTATTATATAAGCATAAACATTTGCAAAGTTTAAAGAACAAAGACTACAAAGCACTTACTGAAGAACAGCATTTCAATAGGAGGATTTTTAGAATTGCTTACATGATTTTAAAAAGAGAAAAGGGATGAAGGGGCTTCATTTCGCAAAGGAGTTTATGGCTCTGTGACACAACTGCAACCATCATTTTCTGCAGCGCTGAGCAGAGTACTGTGACAGCACTTTCCACTACAGAGTTCTGTTTCTGCCCCAAAAATAATCCCTAGAGTTTGCTTTCTTGCTTTGAAGGTCAGACCTTTCTCTAGCTGGTTTCTCATGCCAGGGATCCTCTCGTTTGAGAAGATGCTCCTTTTGGTTGGCTCTCTTTGGGCTCAGCTGTCTCCAGACTCAGAAGCTCTGTCTGCAGTGTATTTGCGACCTGCAGTCTCTTTGCAGGTGCTCTGCGCAGCACCACATCACCAACACCAACACCGACGACCGCCGTTCTAGGAGAACGACAAAAGGAAGAAGAACTGGGGAGCCGCAGCCGAGGACAGCACCGGGGAGGTGAGGCACAGCAGCCTGTGCCCAAGCAAGTGACACTGACTGACGCGTTCGTTATCTGTGCCTCGCTGAGAGGGAACTGAGATGGGTTCAGTGATGGATTTCCTCGACAGACTCAACATTCTGCTTAGCAAACAGATCATTTGCCATCATCCCAAGTGTAAAAGTCATTTTTAGTGCCTCTCGATCTGTAACAGCAAAGGCAAGTCTGCAGTAATCCAGAATTAGATCTCAAGTTGTTGCTGGTTCTCTCCAGCAGCCTCTGTGATGGGCTGTGCATTAAGGACGGCTCCTCGCACCCTTCCAGCAATGGTGCCCCTTGCTCAGCTCTGCTCTTCCTCGCTTGAGCAGAAAACTGCTCCACTGGGAATGTCACCTCTCAGGGACCAAAGGGCAAGAAAGGTAAATGAGCGTGGGGTGGGAAACAGAGAGAAGACAGAGCTCCGGAGCCGGGCTGGAAAGAGGACAGGGAGCCCCGGGCAGGACAAGCGTGACTTGGGGACGCTGGTGAAGATGAGGGAGGATGCAGAGCGAGGGGGAGGATGATAACACCTGAGGGCTGTAAGTGGGGAGCAGAGGGCCAGATGGGGCTCCCGGCAGGGGCAGGGGTTGGCAGTGATGATGGTTCCCATCACGCTCTCCCTGATTGAATGCTAAAGGCACCAGCCGTGGCTCCACTTGGGAAGAGGCAGCCAACAGTCAGGCTCCATTACGGGGGGCTCAGTCCTCGCAAGGGTGCTTTCATCTGGCTGTGATCAAAGCCTTCAAACCCGGAGGAGCCGAAGCCACACAGAGACCTCGCATCTCCAGGTCAGCTGTGGTGATAACTCCTTGGCAGCGACGCCGTCCCATTGCTGAGGTTTGCACCATTAACACGCTCCCAGGGACACTTGCCTGCTGAGCACAGGCTGTTCTCACTGCTGCTGGCTCACCACCCCAGTTTCGGTATCTGACAGCCTAGGACAGACCATCAGTCCCTGCAGATGTAGACTTCTCCTTCCCCAGGAGAGCCAAACACACAGCCTGTGACTTGGGTTTCCTTGCAAGCCTCAAACCACTCTTCAGACGATCTCAGGCGCCGTCTGGAGACCTGCTGCAGGACCGCCATCTCCTGGGCACCCGGGACACCGGGTGTGCAGCAGCCCCAGAGAACCACCCCGGGTAACTCCGAGGCCGCAGCAATGGCTGCTACTGCCTACGAAGGGAAACCCAGCCTTTGGGTACCTCAAAAGCAACTGCAGGACGAGCTCCAGGGTCAACTCACTGCTCTGTGGCCAGCCTGTCTCCAGACACTCTTCTGTCTGCTACGGAAGCGAATGGCACCGCTGGCTCTGCTGCTCGGGGGCAGAGCTGGTTCCAGGCTGCATGTCCACCTGTGCCAAACCCCCCAGGGCAAACGGCACCCGGCGCAAGCGGGTGACACAAGGGTGCGTGCGCCTTGCGGACAGCAAGTGGAAAGGCCAAGGAGCAGAGGGCCAGGGGCTGCAGGAGGGACAGGGACAAGAAGCAGACTTCAGAGCAGACTGTAGCTCCCAGAGCTGGAGACCGGACAGAAACCTGCGGTTTGCCTTGGGACGGCTCTTATGAGATGTTCTAACTTACACTGAAATAAATCACATTTCTTAATAAGCTTGAACCACATTTTGGGACAGCTTCAGGATTTAAACTGTATGTAATTTCTGCATAAAAGGGGTCATTGAGGAGCAAAAGTGACTGGAAAAGCCATGAAAACAAAAAAAATCAGCCAAGTCCTGCTCCTGTTTCTCAACAGAGCTATTTTCCACAAAGACATGAAGACTTGTCAAACAGAGAAGCTGCATATTTAAATTTAAGCAATGGGCAAGTTTTCTATGTTATATGTATTTGTAGGAACATAAAATTGACATCTTCTGATATCTTGGGTTACAGCTGAGGCCTGGGGGCAGAGCACGAGAAGAGACAGGAAATCTCAATGAGGGAGTACGCGCAGCAGTTCAAAGCAGTAATGTATGGGATTAATCACCCCCCCCTCACACCCGGGGAAGTCAGCAGTGAGTTACACACACTCCAGGGTCCCTTCACACCGTTACAGCGACGGGAAAAGGCCTTTGTGCTCCTGAGCACCACGGAAGAGATCTCCATCAAACCAAAGCGGGCTTTAGCTCATTCTGTCCAAAGGGAGAGCGCAAACTGATTAACTCACAGAATCACAGAATGGTGGGGGTTGGAAGGGACCTCTGTGGGTCACCCAGTCCAGGGTCACCTACAGCAGGCTGCACAGGACCTTGTCCAGGCAGGTCTTGAATATCTCCAGAGAAGGAGACTCCACAGCCTCCCCGGGCAGCCTGGGCCAGGGCTCCGTCACCCTCAGAGGGAAGAAGTTCTTCCTCGGGTTCAGACGGAACTTCCTGTGCCTCAGTTTGTGCCCATTGCCCCTTGTCCTGTCACTGGGCGCCACTGAAAAGAGCTTGGCCCCATCCTCCTGACACCCACCCTGCAGATATTTATAAGCATTTCTAAGGCCCCCTCTCAGCCTTCTCTTCTCCAGGCTGAACAAGCCCAGCTCCCTCAGCCTCTCCTCGTAGGAGAGATGCTCCAGTCCCCTCCTCATCCTCGTAGCCCTCCGCTGGACTCTCTCCATAGCTGTCAAGAGCTTGGAGACCTGCAGATTAATGGTGCTGGCTGCAGAACTGTAGAGCATCAGCAGCACAAGCCGGCCCTGCCACACTGGAGACTGCGGGGAGCAAGAAGAGCTGGGTAGGAAACTCCCCCAGCCTCCTGGTGATGTACCAGGGCAGGGGCAGGCTCCTCACCACATCCACAGAAAAACCCCAAGCTCAGCAAAAGCACCAGCCTGAGCTGCCCGGTGCTTCCAGCCACTTCCAGCACCGCGGAGTTTGGGAATGGGAAGGGAAACGCACTGAGCTCGGGGGGGGTGCAGGGCATCTCTCCTAGGACGTGACAGCACAAATGGCACAAAATCTGCCTTTTTCCACATGCACAGCCAAGCTTTAGCTACAGCAGGGCTGTAGCAAAGTGCAACTCCTGCCATGCAAGAGTCAGCACCTCCCAAAGCCCCGCGACACTGGCAGCAGAGAACCGGCAACGCAGGGACATCGCTCCGGGAGACCAGAACAAGGCTGCTCGGGGCCCACAGGCATGGGGAACCAGGAGGCAACTCACTGACAACCCTAAGCACGCTTCTGCACATAAAGCCCTGCCACCTCTCCTGCCAGCTTGCCGGTGACGCAGCTGAGCTGGTGTAAAGCCGTCCCTGGCCAAGGGAGGAGAACCCATCTCACCCAGTGCCACTGGGTACTGGCTGCCACTTTCTCCAGCAAGGCACGTGGATTCTTAGCACACCAAACCGTGGGCCTCTTCAGGATACGCTTTCACTAGGGGCTTTGTGACCCTTAGATGACAAATCCCATGTGGGTGCAGAACATCAAATGCTCACCAGTCCTAACTCACAGTCCTTGTCCCAAATCCTGGACTCCCTTCCCTGTCCTCCCCGGGAGTGGGCCTGTTGGCACGGCCAGAGGCCCACTTGCTGCCACAGGACACGTACTGGATGGATCTTCCTTCCGTGCTTTCTACCACGACTTAGGGCACATCAAACAAAAAGCTGAATCAAAACACCACGACGGGCACGAGTCCTCCCAGGTCAGAAGCTGCAAACACTGAGGCAGTGACTGCACGCGTAGGTCTGTCTCCGCATCATGATCTGCTCTTGGATTTCACAGGTGTTTAGGGACACTCCTGCACACACAGACTTCTGAACTTGCCTTGTTGCCCATGTGGCCCTCCTGTGCATGACCAAAGAGCAAAACCTTTGGGCTTTTCTCAGGCCAAGAACGGCAACTTGGTGCCATTCTGATGGCATCAGCTCTCGGCAGACCACGCTGCTTCACAGCCACTCCCCACCACAGACACCCACGTCTGCGCTGACGACAAGACCCCTTTTGCTTCACCTTCAGACTTCACGCCCTTGGTTTGCCTACGGGAACTTCTCAACACCCATTTCCAAGCCCATCCTCTTCCCACACCAGGCCCTTTGCCAGGACAGGCAGCTGAGCTGCCAGAGGCATTGACAAGCGAGGCACAGCCACCAAGGCCCTGCTGACCTGGAAGATGCCATCACGCAGCCCAGAAGGGAGGCAGGAGCCTGGTGCAGACCCTGCCTCAGGCGTCCTCTCTCAGCAGCCCCTGAGGGAGCAGCGAGCAGGGCTGGCTGCAGGAGGTGGGTGTGGGGAAGGTGGATCTAGAGGTGGAGGTCTCTGCTCCTGGCCAGCCACAGGGTACAACAGCCACTGCGAAAGCTGTCTGGCAACCATTGGAAGGGCTAAAGCAGAAGGATCCAGGTGCGGAGAAGGACAAGCAGGGTTGGCAGACCCCAAAGCATCTAAGAGGTGCAGTGGAGTATGGGATCACGAGGGGGTAGCTGGGGGAAGAGAAGCAAAGATGCGCATGAGAAGGCAGTCCAATACCACTCTATTGCACAGCCTGCAAGCAGAGGCCACATAAATATTACTAATAAATGGCACTGTCCTTCTGAACTCATTGCCCGCCCCCTTCAAACATATGAACAGCTGAATTAAAAAAGATCAAGAGTCTATCTGGCCCAGCATCATCTCTGTGACAGCTGCCCCAAGTCTCTAGAGAAGCACAAGAACAGGGCAATGAGATGTTATAATTTCCAAGAGAACATCCAAGCCCCTAAATACCTTCAGCTGAGGGATTCTCTGGGCTGGACGTGGTTTCTGTCCTCCCTTGCCAGCTATTAAACTGGTGGGAATGGTTTCTCAGCTATCACAGGCTTTCCTTCGTGCTGGGAATCACATGAGGTCATTCACAGCGGCTCATGAATAGCAATGGGTCTCCTAAGCCCCCATGCCACAGACTCACTATGCCGTGCTGCCTTGGAGGGACAGCATTCAGGTGACAGGGTCCTTCCCTGCAGCGCCTGCCTGGATCCTCTCATGACCAGGCTAGAGTGCGGGGGCTGGCAAAGATCCTCCTGCCCCTCCCCTGCTTGGCTAACGCTGCAAATTGCTGTCTGGAGCAGGACTGCAGCGTGAGCAGCAGCGCTGCACCCAAGAGTTCAGGGCTGAGAAGGCATGGGGGAAGGCACGGCGGCAGAGTCTGCTGTTACCCGGGGACCTGCAACCAGCTCCCGTGCCCCTGGGTCCATAGCGCAGGATTTCTCCCAAGCACCACGCTCCTGGCTCTGGTACCCAAAAGGATTTCTGCCACTACAGCTGATTTTAGAAGCAGTGGTGAAACTACTGAGGCCGTGGACAGGTGGGAGGCTCCTGATTCTTCCTGCTGTGACAACAGAAGTGAGTCTTCATCCTAAGAGAAGACTCAGAGATAGCAAACCTCATCCTAGAGCACAGTCTGGGTTTTGTATACTTGGAGGTGCTTCGGCTGGGCACGTGAAAAGACTTCAACTGCAAAAGGAAAATTCTTGATTACCAAGAATCATTTTACTAAAAATTTTTGAAAGAAATGGCTGTTTTGGTAGGTAACTTAAATATGGAAAAAGAACAACAGCAAACTCTGCTCGTGCCTTGGCTTCAGGGATGTGAAGAGGATGAGGAAGGTCACTTTGCAGAGTGCAGCAAAAACACAGGAGAGCTGTCAGCTATGGGAATAAAATGAAGTTTCAAAGCTTTTGTGAGTGTGTGAGGAGCTAAAACACCTGCTACACATACCCTGCAGAGTATACCCAGGAAATAGGATATCTTCATTTTGGCTACGGATGCGAGGAACTGGCACTGCAGGGATCAGGAGACGCACAACTGTCTCACAGTGACAGAAACCAGGCTCTTTGCAACGCAGCGAGACAGCTGAGGAGACTCTTGCACCTAGAGGATTGCAAAAAACATGTCACAGCTCTTAGACACACGATAACATCTACCAGCACAAGGGTTTTGTAGCCTCTTTGAGGGGGTATCTGTTCCCTGAACCCTGCACAGATGCCATCCACCACTGTAGGCATTCTGTATGGGTGTGTACAATGTGGTGTTCTTGAAAAGGGCATTTGGCTGGCTGACCTTAGGAAAGTTGCCATTGCTCTCAGAAAGGAAATGGGCCCAGAACAAACTTTACTGCTCGAGCTGAGCGGCTGAGCACACAGACACACACCCAGGAGATGGGTTTGAGTCAGCGGGGCGCAGCCCTTCCACACACAGCGTTTCCCTTTCTGCTTGTAAGTGTGTTGCAGGGCACAGCATCTTTTCTTCAGCACAGAGGAAGGAGCTCAGTCTCTGGCAGAAAGAGCTCTGGAAGTCTGCAGTGGGGTTAGTCAAGGCTCCAGGCTGCGCCCAGGGGCGGAAATCTACAGAGGGAAATGTCTGGAATAGACAGGTGCATTTATCAGGTATTTTCTGCCAGCTGGAACATGAAATGTTGGAGACAAACATTCACCTGCTGAAAAACTGGCTGAGATGGAAAGCAGCTTTCAGGCAGAAACTAGGCTCTGCAGGCTGAGAGCAGCAGCCAGCAGCACTCTCGCTCCCGGGGACTCGCAGGGTCACTACCAAACAGGAAAACCAGAACCAAAGCCAGCCTTTGAGCAGCAGCTGCGTGGAAACACCTTCCCAAACCTCCCACACCCCCCCAGACCACGCGCCACTGCGGCGAGATCACGTCGGAGCTCTGGCTCGGCACATCAGGTAAACTGAAGAGATAAGGAGGATGGCATTTTAACGCCAGCGTTAGGGGCAGCCCTCCGGCAGCACGGACGCGCTGGCAGGCGGACACGCTCTGCGTATGGCAGCTACACGACCTTCACTGCTGCTGGGTGATCGACCTCCTCTACACCAGAAGAGAGCACCTGCTCACAGCGGAGCGATGCGCCTGCCCCGCGCGTCACAGCTGCTCGCTCTTCCTGAGGAAGGAGCTCGTCTTTCTGGTAACCTGCTTGGAAATGAAGGCTTCAGAATGAAAATCACGCAAGAAGGGAATGCCTCTGTTGGTCTGAACGGCAGGGACGCAGAGTCTGCTGCTGGGTCATTCAGGATAACTGGAAAAGAACAAGCTCTTCTTGGGATGCACCAATTTTCCTTCCTGCTCAGCTTTTTTAAAGCAATCGGCAGTGTCAGGAAGCAGGTGCTTTGTCTGCAGGGCAACCCCTGCAGGCTGTCAGGCTTCTCCTCAGGTCAGCTCAAAGGTCAGTGACTCCTCGCGCTCTGCACAGAACGGTCCTCAGGCAGGACGCCCGCCAGCCCCTGCTCCACAGCCCAGGGAAAACCCAGCACCCGCCAGAGGCAACCCCACGGCCGGCCGTGCACTGCGGGAGCAGAGCAGGAGGGGAGCCAGGACGAGCGGAGACAACAGCCGGGCACGAGGCCGCGGCACCCGGCAGGCGACGGCAGCAAGCGGAGCCGCGCAGACACCCAGAAGGCCGGCGCTGAATTCTTTCGGCTGACACGCAGGGGAGCTGCTTGGCCTTCAAGCGTGCGAGCTCTGGATTTAAACATGAATAGCCAGGGCTGCCTAGGGAGGGATTCTCGTATTCTGTGATCACACCCAAACGCCGCAACATTTGGCAAGCTCCCAGCTCCACCGGTTCAGTTTCCCCTCGTCAGGCTCCTCCGAACTGCTCCGAACTGCTCTCTGTGCCCAGCCCATCTGACCCCACCGCTCGTGGGCCTGGTGCCAAGAACAGGGCTCCAGGGACGGGAACAGCAGTGCTGCACCATCTTATGGGAACACTGCACCCAACACAACCCCAGCTTGCATTTGGCTTTTTAAACGGCCACATCGCAACGGCCCCTGCCCACGCCGTCATCCCACAAACAGGCTCGTCCTCCCGTTAGGTCCAACCCAGGAAGCTCCTTCAGGACATGAGTTTGTCCTCTGCATTGGTTTTTTTCCTCTGAATGAGACCCCCCCTCCCGATCGCCCTGCACCTGACCCTCCCTGGACACGCAGCCTCTCAAGACCTTGTACGCTGCGTGACAAATTAACAGAATTCAGCTGCTCTCCAAAACCAGTTCCTCATGAACCTTTCTCTACCTGACTGCCCCTCCAATAAACTGTCACCTTCTACTCGGCAAGACCCTCATCATTCGTACATACCGCCCTGGAAGTCACGTAACATTTCAAAACCACCAGATCAGCTTGCAGTGAAGCGGCACCACGCTTTAACGCATTTTTCACGCGTTTTCCCTGCCCTTCCCACGTGCTGAGGAGAACGGGGCTTGGCCAGGGAGGCGGCCAAACGCCAAGCCAGCGGGACCGGGACTGCTGGCCGGAGGCGGTGGAGACGTTCTGCGTGTCGGGGCCCGGCAGAGCTCCGGCTGCCAGTGAATTCCCAGGGCACTTCCACCGTCGGCTGGCAGGGAGCGGGGGGCACTCGCTGGTATCACCTGCTCTCTTCAGGGCCAGACCACGCCTTGGGGACAAACCAGTAACTCCTACGGTGACACCCTACGCAGTGACGCTTCTCCAGTGGCGATCCGTACCTGGAGGACGCAACGTTCACCCTCCAGGCTGCGCAGAGGCTGCACCCAGCTGTACGGCCGGTCTGGGGAGCTGAACTCATCCCGGGCAGCTCCAGCTGCCAAGGCGGCTTCTCTTCACCCCGAAGCAGCTGCAACCGGGCTGCCCCCCCCCCCCCCCCCCGGGGCCAGGGCTGCCCCAGCGGCCCGGGCTCACGGGCACCCGCTTCAGGACCCCCCCCACCCCGCTCCTCACGCCGAGACAGGCCTGGAGGGGCCGCCGGGCTCCGAGCCGCCGGGCTCCGATCCCCAGGAAGCCCTGACGGGACAGAAACTCCGCAAGCACCGCTCCTTATAAAACAAAACCAAAAAACCCCACCACAAAGCCAACCCCAAGCCTCTCCGCTTGCCGCCGCTCCTCCCCTCGCACGGGGGCAGCTCCCGAGGGGGGCCCGGGCCTCCCGCCCCCCACCGCACGGAGCCCCCGCCCTCGCCGGGCCCCTCACCCGCGGCCCCCCCCCAGCCGCCCCTCCGCCTCCCCGAGGGAACGCTCCGGTGGGCCCAGCCCGGGCCTCCCCCGACTCCGCGCTCCCCGAGAGGCCGCGCCCGCCGGCCGCAGGACCCCCACAGTCCCACAATGCCCCGCGCGGCGCGGCCCCTTTAAGAAGCGGGGGGCGGCCCCAGCCGACCGCGGAGGACAAAGCCCGGCGCGCGGCCCTGCCGCGGTACCCGGATGGGCGGGGGGACGGGGGCGCGCCCCGATTGGCCGCCGCGCGGAGGGGGGCGGGCGGATAACGGGGACACAAAATGGAGTCGCGCTCTCTGCCACTTACATAACGCGACCTCTCACCCCGCGCGCGGGGCAAGGCAGCTTTGCTGCGCCGGCGGGTGGGGCGAGGCGGCGCGTTTGGCGGGACGCGCAGCCAATCCGAAGCCGGCGGCGCCGGCGGTCAGCCAGTAGGCTGCAGGGGCCGCGGCGGCAGGGGCGGGCCCTGCGGGGCGGGAGGCACGTTCGGGTGCGCGCGGCGCGGCGCGGCCCGCCGCCCGCCCGGGAGGGGGAGGGGAATCTCCCGCCATTTTTCAATCCTCCCGCCCGGGTCCCGCCGCCGCCGGGGTCGTCGCGCGGATCCGCCGGCTCCGGCCGGGTCCCCGCCTCGTCCCGCCATGGCGCCGCTGCTGGGCCGCAAGCCCTTCCCGCTGGCCAAGCCGCTGCCGCCGGGGGAGCCGGGGGAGCGGTTCGTCATCCCCCACACGCAGGAGGCCTTCCGCACCCGCGAGTATCCGCTGGGCCCGGGGGCGCGGCGCCGGGGGGCTCCGGGGGGGCACCGGGCCCGGCCCCGCCGCGCAGAACAAAGCGGCAGGGAGCGGGGGCCGGGGTCTGGCGGGGGGGCCCCGGCCGCTGAGGGGGGGGGCCCGGCCGGGGCCGGCGGAGCTGCTGCCGCGGCGGGCGGCGATGCGGGGCCGGATGGCGCTGAGGCGGCGCGGCCGGGGAGCACCGAGCCGGTGCCGGGGACTGGCGGCGGGTTCGGCGGGCGGGGGGCCGGTCCCGGAGGGGTCACTGGAGGGGGGGGGGGGGGGTTGCTTTGGGTAAGGGCCCGCCTGGAAGTCCACTGAGGAGGGGACTGAAGCAGCGAGAGACGCAGCTGGCCGGGGCAGCCCCGGTTCCCGGTCGGGGCTGCTTTTCCAGGGAAAACGTTTGTTCATTTTCTTTTTGTGCTCCCACGAGGGTCGGGGCGAGGCAGGTGGCTGTCCCGGGCGGGCAGCTCGGCGGCGAGCGGCTGCTGCGGGAGCCCGGTTGGTTCTTTGTGCCGCGGAGGAGCCGAGGCCTGAGGAGAGGCAGGAGGGCAGGAGCGTACCTGGGAGAGCTGGGCAGCGCCGAAGACAAAGGGACTGCGGGACTTAGCGGAGCCCCGCGCTGGAGAGCGGCCTGGTCCTTCAGGACGCCGAAGCGAACGGGCGGTGGAAGCCCCGAGGAAGGATTAGATGGCTTCCGAAGAGGAAATGCGTGTCTGAGTGCGGATAGGCATCGCTAAGGCGTTCAGCCCGGTGAAGTGAGATTGGGGGGAGCGTTAGGTACTTGCTTTTTTAACAGTATTTTAAATTAAAGCGTTCAGTCTGTGACTCAAAAACCTGCGGTTGTGGTGTGTGCAAACTGAAAGTAGCTCAGTCACCCGTCTGACCAGGCAGAGGTGACTTCTTTCATGTTCCTGCAAGGAACGGTCAGTGATCAGACAGACGGAGTTTAATCCTAACTACTGCTTTTGTAAAAGATGGTGTGGCTGTAAGGTTTTTCTGCCTTGTAGGAGCAGCGCAGAGGAGTTACAGAGCACCTTTTGAGAGCACGAGTGTGTTGGTATCGCTCCTGCGAATCTGTGAGTAGATGGAGGATGTGTTTCTGCAGACACTTGCATGGTATTAACGTTAGGGGGGGGGAAAGGGGCGGCTTCTCATCCTCAGAAGGGATGGCGTTAGCTGCAGGGTCAGGAGGAGAGAGGAAACCAGTGCAAGCAGTGAGGTTCAAGGGGGGTGCTCTTCTCTTGGAGAAAGTACTGCACGGGATGCCGTGGGAGGCAGACAGCCTAGCGTGTTCTAGAAAGTTCATCTTGCCAGATAGACGTCATGGAGCTAAAAAGAGAAACTAAGTAACGTTGGGTTTCTGTCCTGCTTTGTTGACTGTGTATAATACAAGCTAGGCAAAAAGTGGAACAGAAAACTGCAAATGAGTCAGTAAGTTGAAGGGAGATGTTACCCAAGGAAGACCTGGAGGGGTTTTTTTGGTCACTTCTGTTTATCCTAGATAGCGCAGAGGGATGGCTCCTGTGGATGGGAAGGGCCTGCAGAGGAGGCGTGCCGAGAGGTACCCGAGCCTTCGCCCCAGCGGCGCGTGGGCGGGTTGTGCTGAGGCCTGGCAGAATACGGTCTCCTGAGCTGGAGAAACTGTTCATCAGCTCTTCCCCTAAAGGCTGTACAGGTTCTTGCACTGCACAGCTACGAGTGAGGTATTGGAAAGACATATAAAGTTCTTAAGGCTCTTTGTTTTTTTTTTAGGATTTGCAGCTGTAGGTTGGGTTGAACAAATAATGGAGACTGGGGTATTCTAGATGAGGAGAGGCGTCTGCCCCGTGGGCATGTGTTAAGAAAGCGCCTGGAAGCAGGGGACGGATGGATAGGCTGGTCGTCAGAGCTGGGGTGTTTGCTTGGGTCTGATATTTCCCTGTAGCTTTATGCGACTTCCTTTGACTGCCACATCTGCTGAAATCCTTTTAAGAGAAACCATGCTGGCAGAGCCGACTACATCCTGGCAAAGCCTTGGGCTGCTGGTGCACAGCTCACCCCGAGTGCTCACCTGATTGTGTGGGTGCGGGTGGATGGCTGGGCAGTCGGAGATGGACTCATCCTTGCAGGGCTCTGTGGGATCCCCTCTGAGATAAGGGAGGTTTCAGGCCCATGCTTCACGTGTGGTACGAGCTTGTCTGGTTCATGTCACCCGTCCAGCGGTCTGTGGCACGTGTACTGGGCGCTTGATACCTGCCAAACACCAGATTTGTTCCCCAGTGAGCAGGTCACTCTTTCATTAGCATGTGGGACTGCTGCAGCGTGTGTTCTGCTGTACTGGCTGCGGTTTGGAAAGCCACACTGCCAGCTCAGAGAAGAGGTGCTCAGTTCAGAGAGCTAACCATCCTGGGCTGGCGAGACGGGATTATTCCAGCCAAAGCTCTCCTGCAGCTGTCAGTGTGTGGCTTTGGGAAGCTATGTTGCTTTCCTCCCCAGGTAAAAGTTTGCTGTCTGTCTTTAGTTGGTGTTTTTGTATGGTAGGCAGCACAGACAACTTGAGGAATCGGACCACGTTTGGCACACGAGTTAAAGGCTGTCATTCTCATCTTCACGTGTGGTGTCAGCCAGTTCAACTCTGGCTGAAAGATGGCAGCACCAAAACGCAGTCGTGTCACGCTCTGCAGCTCTAGGAGAACCTTGCCACCCCCTCAGGGAGTAGTGTCCTAGAAATGTACTGGCCTTTCTGGTAAGTTTGCCTTCTTAGCTAATGCAAGTGGAAACGGTTAAGATACTCTAAAGCTGTTTTGGAGTTGATAGTCATTTCTGGGAGAGCATCAGTAACCCAGGGAGAAGTAAACTTTGTCTGCTTGGTAGTCATCTTGTGCAGTGATTAGCTTGTTTGCTTTTAAAGGTTTTTCTTTAAAAGGCTCCCTTGGTTTTAATGTAACTTTGTTTTCTGCCTGATAACAAACAGATGTGATGTATTAACTATTACATGGTGCGTAGTCAGCTGTTTAATTTAACATGTGTGTTATTCATGGCTTTTGCGGGGATGCTCACAAGTAGCTGGTGTCCAGGGTGTTTTTAGTTATTATTGTGTTGGGAATTTGTGACGATGGCAGCTCCAGCTGTGTAGAGAGATGGGTTGGTTGTGGCATACCAGTAAGCCCTTGCTTGTAGTCTTGAAATTTCTTTGGGTTTGTTTCCAGTCTGAGTGGAAAGGACAAATAGCATGTGTGGTGGAAAGTCTGAGCTATAGTAAACTTTGCAAAAACATCCTGCTGTGATTTGGCTTTGTGCTGGGCCCAGGATTCCAAAGCAGAGCCTGGCTTGGGAGCTTGTGGCAGAGCACAAAGGTGGGGTGGGCACTGGGGGCAAGAGTCTCGAGCGCTGTGTCCAGGGGTCAGTGTTAGACGAGCTGACCACCTGCAGGTGGAATTAAATTGCATTTGAGAGGCAGGCCTGAGCTGGATGGGGAAATTGCTATACATGCTGCTTTTAAATTTGGTATTGATCTGAAAAATATGGGTCCTGATACGGTGCGATGGAGCTTGTTGTGACAGGCGTGTACAGGGAGAGGAAAATTCTTGGGGAAAATTCTCATGGCTCTTCCTGTCAATATGGGAAGTGGTGTTGGGAAAAAAATGCAGCTTTCAGTTATTTTTCAGCTGGAGATGAGGGTTTATTTGCTCTCCTTGCTGGAATGAAAGGAACCTCCTCAAAGATCTAGAGAGAAGAACGTTGATAAATGTAGGAGGGAAGTTGACCATAACTTAATTTCC
Source organism: Opisthocomus hoazin (assembly GCF_030867145.1). NCBI lineage: Eukaryota > Metazoa > Chordata > Aves > Opisthocomiformes > Opisthocomidae > Opisthocomus > Opisthocomus hoazin. The sequence continues at coordinate 5,011,274 of NC_134433.1, forward strand.
CAGTCCTATCTCAGATACTGTTGATAGTTAGCCTGCTGAGGGTTTGTTAAGGCAGTGTCCTGAGCTCTTGCAGTGTCTTTCCTTTAGCACTCGTGTTCTGGCAGCTGCGGGTCCTTCGTACCACAGGGGCGCGGAAGGAAAGCCTGGGGAGAGTGACAGGGGGGTGCTGAATGAAGCTGGAGACCGCTGTTGCTCGTATGTTTAGTCTCCTGTCTGCTGTGAGGATTGAATTTGCTTTTAACTCTTCTCCTTGTGGGAAAGGCATAGGAAGGAACAGTGTTATGGTTGCAATTCGGTCATTATTGAAGTGGTTAATTGCTATAAATACAGGGAGGACTCCTGATTTCTTGTTTGGAGACCCCTGGTTTCTTCTGTGATAGTTGTTTTTTTTTTTTTATTCCTCCTGGCTCAGTATCTCTACAAAAATTTAAGATCACCCTTCTGGTCTGGTCGGCAGTGCTGTGCAGATGAGTTCCTCTGCAAGCTGTGGTTGCTTCTTGCCTCTGCCCCACTGCAGCGATGGCTCTTCCTGCCCCTGCCCTGTGGCATCTCTCGTTTCTACGGAAACCTAAGGGTCTTTGAAACCCCATGGAGGGGTAAGAATTGACCAGAGGGAGCAGAACGTATTGGTGATTTGTTAGATCGCTGTTCATCCGCTGAAAGAGCGGGAGACTCCACAAGCTGGGGAACTGCAGGGTTGCTCCTCAGGTTTAAGACCTGCAGAGGGGATCGTGTCGGCAGCGGCAGCCGCCTCTGGAGGTGGCTCTGTTCCTGGCGTGCAGCGCGGGTTGGTGTGGCTGCGAGATGCCCGCATCTCAGCGTCCTCAGTGCCGCCTCTGGGCTCTGTTGTGCTTTACCTTGGGGCTGGGAAGAAGTGTCTGAGAAAACGTGCTTTGCTGGAGTTGTGATTGGGCTTCCTGATAGGAATCTTGAAGAAAAAAAAAAAAAAAGGTTAGTTACACTAAAATTTTCGTGAAAGACAAAGCGTATGCAGGATATGATGAGTGATTTGCTGTGGCTGGTGGCTCTGCCGTCGCAGGAGCGTGGAGCAGTCTGCTTGTTCCCGCAGAGACTCTCGTAATTAGTACTTGAGCTGCAGCGGGCTGAGCCCCGGTAGTTGTTACAAATATGCTTTGTGCTCTGTGCTTGCTTTGCTGCTGGAGGGGATGCTGAAGGAGAAGGGAAAGACGCTTTTCTCGCCTCTCATAATTTCTCCACTTAAATTACCATCGGTAAGCATATGGCAACTTAAGCAGGCTGGCACGGGGTAAATTGGTGTGGATTTACACTGTGCTAGCTTTTCTGATAATTGTGCCTCTACGTGTTCTACCCATAGAAAGTATGAAGTAGCTAATACCTGTTTACACCGACAGTTAATTACCGCTTAGGTGGAATGGGTCGGGCATCGCCGCGGGTGCTTGCAGCCGGGTGGCTGATGCAGTGGTTCGTAACGCTGGCTGCACCGCGGTGCCTTGCCTGCGCACCCGGGAATCCTGCCGGCCTGCGCCGGGAGCCTGGCCGGGAGCCCCGAGCGGGTGATGCGCGTGGTGAGAAGGGTCCGCACGTTGTGCTGCCGCGGGAGGCTGCTCTGGCTGGAAACCGAAGGGAAGGTGGCCTTTCTAGTGATTTCAGTTTCAAAGCTTTTGGGCTTTTCTGGGGGTACTGGGTAGGCTGATAATTTGCATCTAGAGGTTTAACACCACCCTGAGGCAGTAGCAGCAGTAGTTCCTGGTTCCCCAACAGTTGTTGCCGGGCGTTTAGCGGCCGTCCGTGCCGCGTCTCCTGCAGGTGCCTGTGATATTGCTTGTGCTGTTTTCCAATGAATTGGACTGGAAAAGCTGAGGAGTAACATAGCGATGCCACGAAACACAGCCATGTGCATTCCCCTTGTGCAGTTCAGCTGAACTGGCGGTGGCGTGGCCCCTTCTGTACGCCGGTACCGAACAGGACGGGCATTTCAGATGCAGAAAGCTCCAGTGCGTCCTGGTCTGAAAGCCCGGGGGACTTAACGCGGCGTCTCTGTGGCAGGCTCGGGGCCGGACTGTGCTGCGGCGATCCTCAGCCGTTGTGCGTGCCATTAGCAAGGGTTTAATTAAATTCGATTGTCTTGTGCTATCGTGATGATGCTCTCAACTGCATAAATCCTGTTTTCCTGAGCTGCCGCTTCTACAGAGAGTATGAAGCGCGTCTGGAGCGGTACAGCGAGCGGATATGGACGTGCAAGAGCACGGGAAGCAGCCAGCTGACGCACAAGGAGGCTTGGGAGGAGGAGCAGGAAGTTGCTGAGCTGTAAGTACCAGGGAAGAAACTGGTGTCTGCCTATCTGTAGGCACTGGGGCAGGAGAGCGGGCTTGGGAAGGATACCTGGTTGCGAGTCTGAGGTGAGGTTAGTAGCTTCTTGCTGGCTGTAAACAGCCTTGGGGATTCTGAAGTTGAAAGCAAATTAAGTCCAAATTTGGTGCTGTCACTAATGCAGTTGAGTAATGTACTTATTTAGTGCTGTGTCTTGGTATTACTTGAACCAAAATAGCTTGGTGCATGGTACATGGCAGATTTCGAAGCCCCTTGAGTAATGGGAATTTTTCAGAGGGGGAAGAAAATGAATCTTGAAGGAGCAAAAGTAAAAATACAGTAAGAAGAAGCCGTTGAAGTGTTTCACATCAGCCAGGTCCACAGCTGTAATTATTTTTTCAAGATCTGCATTGGAATCAGTTGTACTAAATAAAAAAAAAATATTTTGGAGTGAGATTTTGGGGATCTGCTCTGCTTGACACAATAAAGAACAAGGGGAAACCAGAAAGAGTCATTACTCTGTTCAGAGCACCCTGAGCCCCCAGTCTAGCACCGCACAGGCCCCACATCCGTGGTCGAGAGCCAGCGTGACCCTTGCCGTGGAAGTGAATCTTCTGTAAAGGCGCAAGCCCTTGGCTCGGCCAATGTGCGTCACTTCGTGGTTGCCAAGTTTTCGGAATTGTGCCAAACGAATGGCGTTGTTTCTCCATTCTGTGAGCTGGTGACTTGGAGTTCTGTGGCTTCTTCTTGGATTTACCGTGGGGGGGGGTGTCAGCAGTGCTACCTAGGAGGTGACATTTTCTGCTGCCTCTCTTTCATGAAGAATCCACAAAAGAGCGAATAGCCTTAGCCTAGGGAGAAGTTCCCCATCATTTGAGGTTAATCACATCCTTAAAGGCAACAAGTAACAATCCTGTTTGCTGGCAGTCCTGATTTCTAGAAGGGCTGAAGTACTGCAGTCTTCAGTCTTTCCTCCCTAGCATTCTTGTTTGAGAGGAGGGTGCAGAGCCAGCTCCCTGAGCTTATAGTCCTGAGTCAAAACCCCCTGGTCTAGTGTCACTTACGTTTGGTGAACAGCGTTGGATTGGCTGGCCCCTTCTGAAAACCGTAAGAAATGTACACGAAATAGAAATGGAAGATTTCTCAGTAACAAATTTAGCTACAGTCTCTCTAAATGTGGGGGGAAAAAAGACTCTGTCAAAGAAGATTTTGGTCTTGTCTCTTTGAAACGGGATTAAAAGCTTCCCAGGCAGTTTACTGGCTGCTTTAATACCTGACACTAGTCTGAATAAAAAAAGTTAATTTGGGCAGTTTGCTAAAGGGGTGGATTTGTTCATGGCCATTGTAGAACAGCAAATACAGCTGAGGATTGTCGGCAGTGGATCCCAGAGTCTGGGAAGCCAAAAGGGTTTTGGAAAAATGGAGTGTTTTGCTCCTCCGCACGGTAACTTGAAACGGACTTTACTTTTTAGCCAGAAAGCTTCATGCAATGTATTTCTCAGTACTCCTGTCAGCTAACTGACCTGACCTTTTAGAAAGGATATCAGTCGAGTAAATTTGTAACAGTCCTTTCTCTTCTGTGAATGGAAAAGTTTGGAGATCATGACATGGTGAAACACACAAAATCTTTTTCTCTGGAATGATAACTGGATTGTGCAAGCCTGCCTCTATGTTCTTCACTGTCTGTTTGGGAAGAAAGAAATGCTAAATGTTCCTCAGCATCATGTTATTGTTGGAAGCAAAAATTGTAAAATAACAAGTCTCAGAATAACGACATGGCCTTGGTATATACTGAACAACTAACGGAGAGGCAGTAATAAGCAGCAAGAAAGGGCTCCCCATCAGTGCTGCTCTTCCAGAATGCCTTATGGTGCTGCTTCTGGGAGGGACAAGTATGATTTGTGTTGTCATGCCACTTAACGCTTTGGGGGGTGCTGGGGGGAGGGCAGCAAAAAGCCCATGGATGTTTGCATGCAAATGTGGCATCTGCCTCCAACGTGGTCCTGGCTATTAATGTTCCCAGAATTGCGAAATAGAGGGCTACTGTGCGTTTTGGCTTTTATTCCCTAAATAATGCAAACTTCTTATTTGCTTGCTCAGCTTGAAGGAGGAGTTCCCCATCTGGTATGAGAAACTGGTACTGGAAATAGTCCACCACAACACTGTGTCTTTGGAAAAGTTGGTGGATGCAGCTTGGCTGGAGATCATGACCAAATTTGCAGTGGGAGAAGAGTGTGACTTTGAGGTGAGGATCTGTTTTCCATTTTATCCTATGCTTTTGCACAGAGATCCTTTGGGATATCTAAAGGCAGGAGATGGGAAGAATATGTTAGCCTCTTACATTACCAGGAGGATGGTGAGAATTTCTTTTCTATAGAATCCAATTTGGAGTGGTTCCATAAGCAGAGCCAGCGGATGACCCATACCGATGGCAAGAGAAAAACAACAGATCTATGTGTGTGTGTGGAGAAATAGAGATATATTTGTCATACTGATTAAATATGTTATGGTCTGTGTATATATTTAAATATATATAAAAATACGCATTTTAGTTAAAAGACATTAAAAATTATAATCTGCCATAATCTTTTCACCTACCATGTTCCCAGAAGGAGTAGTATTCGTAAACTGATGTGGCTTGAAGTCAACTGCTTACAAAACTGGGAATGATGGGGGAAACTCAAACTTGTTAAAAATAAGGGAAAGTTATAAAATCTTTTCTGTTAGCAGTCTGTTTAGGACATATTCTCTCAAGTGGCGCTGCTGAGAGAGCACGCTTGCACCTTGCACACACACTCTTTCCATGGACTGAGAAAGCAGCATTATTAAACACTGGAAGAACTTGGGGCTTGGCAGTTCTCTCTTCCTTAGCACTTTGTACAGAACTTCCTGTCCTGACTTTGTTAGGGACGGCTTCAGTTGTACAGAGCTCAGCGATTGTGGTGACAAGGTCGAGTGCTTATGGGTAAAGATAAGGGAGAAAGCCGACAAAGCAGACATCCCGTTGGGAGTCTGTTACAGATCACCCAACCAGGATGATGAGGTAGATGAAGTTTTCTACAGGCGGCTGGCAGAAGTCTCTCAGTCGCTAGCCCTTGCTCTTGTGGGGGACTTTGACTTATCAGACATCTGCTGGAAATACAACACAGCAGAGAGGAAACAGTCTAGGAGGTTCCTGGAGTGTGTGGAAGATCAGCTGGATAGTGAGCCTACCAGGGGAGGTGCCTCGCTTGACCTGCTGTTTACGGACAGAGAAGGACTGGTGGGAGATGTGGTGGTTGGAGGCCGTCTGGGGCTTAGCAACCATGAAATGATGGAGTTCTCAGTTCGTGGTGAAGTTAAGAGGGGGGCCAGCAAAACCACTGCCCCGGGCTTTCAGAGGGCGGACTTTGGCCTGTTGAGGACGCTGGTTGAGAGAGTCCCCTGGGAGAGAGTCCTGAAGGGCAAAGGGGTCCAGGAAGGCTGGCTCTTCTCCAGGGAGGAAGTCTTAAAGGCACAGGAGCAGCCTGTCCCCATGTACTGCAAGACAACCGGCCTGGCTGAACAGGGAGCTTGTGCTGGGGCTGAGGAAAAAAGGAGTGTCTGCCACCTATGGAAGAAAGGGCAGTAAATCTGCAGGAGTGAGGGGAAAGGCTAGTTTCTCCTGAAAATGGATGGTGAGCTACTGAAGGCAGGTTCTGCAGCTTGGGCAGTGCTTGGAACGAGTACTGCTTTGGAAAATCCAAACTAAGTGATGAATAGCAGGAGACAACAGCATATGGATGCTAAGGAAGTTCCAGTAGTGTAGTGGCTGTCAGTTTTATTACAGTGCAGTGCAACAGCAAGCGAAGCATGCTCTTGTGACATAACTTTAGGAAGGAATGTACAGTGATTCTTCCCCGCCACCGAGTTAGCCAGGTGCTGTTTGGTGGAATTCAGTGTAGTCATCCCTATTTCTAGAGGTCGCTTTAACCTCACTCAAGAGGAGTACAGGGGTCTCGTTAGGTCGTGCAGAGAGGAAATTGGAAAGGCAAAAGCCCAGGTGGAACGCAGACTGCCCACTGTTGTAAGGGACAACAAAAAATGTTTCTACAAATACATCAACAACTAAAAGAGGGCCGAGGAGAATCTCCATCCACTGTTGGTTCAAAAACTGTGTAGATGTGGCGCTTTAGGACATGGTTTAGCAGGCATGGTGGGGTTGGGTTGACGGTTGGACTTGATGGTCTTAGAGGTCTTTTCCATCTTTAATGATTCTGTGATTCCAAGTAGGAGTAGTAGAAGGAAAACTTGGAGTTGTTTCGTGAGACAGATCATGAACTTCTGTCAAGGAGGATGTTAATTAAGGGTTTTGCCAAATTAGTTTGTAGGTTGTCTTAGCTGCTTTTTTTCCTTCCCCGTAGTGTTAAGGCTCATTAGTTCACGTGTCTTGCTCAGGTTCAGTTTTCATCAATATTTCCGTGCAGGTTGGTAAGGAGAAAATGTTGCCTGTGAAAGTTGTGAAAATACATCCCCTGGAGAAAGCTGATGAAGAGGCCTCGGAAAAGAAGTCTGATGGAGCCTGTGATTCCCCGTCCAGTGACAAGGAGAACTCCAGCCAGGCAGCCCAGGACAACCAGAAGGAAGCTGTCCTGAAGGAGGATGACAACAGAAGGGAGAGTATGAGTAAGTAGTAAGACAGCACGCCAGTACGTAGCACCTGGAAGTATTTGAATTTACGTACGTCTTGGGCCTGGGCTGTGGCCGTTGTAGGTGGGGTGTAGACAGTGTTGTGCAATGCAAATCCTGAACTTGTCACTGTTGGTGGTGCAGCTTTGGTGGCATCAGTGCTGTTTGTTTTCAGCTGTTCTTGCCCATTTTCAAGCAGAAAATGTCCTGTCATTCTAAGGTGTAATATTCTAAGGTGTAATACTAAAAGCTGTGCATGAAACATAGAAGCTTTGAAAGTCCAACGTGTTTTGGTTTTTTTTTAAAAAAAAAAAGGGGGGGGGATCGGGGGGAACAGCGAAGGTTCATGCAGAATCATAAGATTCGGCTGTGATGTTCATCATCAGAACAGGTATCTCTAGTTCTAAAGCCTGTGGGTCTGCAGAGGCAAGCTCTAATTCTCTTTCATGTCCCCAGCTGACATAAAAAGTAGGGATTTTGTTTGTTTGTTTATCCCCTTTCGAATTTTCAAAAGCTGGGACAAAATTCATGCAGAAAAATGCAGATTTCATTTTCTTTTCTAAGGTTCAAAAAAAAAGCATGCTTTCAAACTTTGTTCCCCTCTTTCATAGCTGTTCCTCCTTGCTGCACAACGAAACAGTGGATGTCCAAGGCTTTTCTTGACTCTGAGAAGGTGCTTTTGAAAGAGGGGGGAAAAAGTTTCATATCCTGTGTAACTCCTTAAAAATTGAATTGTAAGATTCTTTAAAAGAGATTTCAAAAAGTGTTTTAAAGCAAACCAAACAAGCCCAACCCCGCAGCATAGTTCTAATCGGGATAGCTTTATTTTAAAGGCACATAAATGTAATAAGCTGTTCACACCTGTAAGTAGCTGCTCCGGCATCTGGGGAACGTGTCTGCAGCCGCCTCTGGTGGGGAGAAGAGGAAGCTCGGGAAACAGCCCAGCAAGTTAATAGTGAAGTCAGGAGTGGAAGGCAAGTTCTACCAAGCTCTAGTCCCGAGCTTGATAATTGTCAGCTGTTCCTGACCGGTACTGGAAAAAGTTGTGAGCTGTTTTGATATCATGGCAGTGCTCTGTACAACCAAGAAGGGAAAAAAAGCATTGCAGAGCAATCTGGCCTTACGCTCATGCTTCGAACCAGTGCTCAGAGAGGGACTAATGCATGCGCTTTTTTTTTCTGTTCAGTGGTCGTACTCTCAAACTACCCCATAAGAGGCATGGGAAGTACTTTTTACTTTAAAAATGCTCATTGACCAAATCTACAGCAGCATTTGTGGGCCTGGGTGTTTACTGAAGCCTGCCGTAGTATTTTGCTCGTCGGTGCGCAGCGTTCTCGCCAGCCGTGTTCAGCTCCGCTCTTGCTGGCGTGGCAGCACAGCACTCTGAGACCGGGAGAACGCTGCGGGAACGCGATTCCGGTGCCTCTCCCGTCTCTCACTGGGCTGATGGTCTGGCCCCTGCTGAGTCGTCGCTACAGACTGGGACTGTCCAGCCCTTTCTGTAAAAGATGAACCTCAACATTTTCAAATCGGAGATGCTGGCAGAGTCGTAACATAATCAGTAAAAGCAGTGAGCACTCATTCTTTTAACTCTTCTCCTTGCACATACGCATTCATTAAAAGGACATTTTATTGCTATAACGCTTTTGTATTCTGGGTTGTAGTAGAACATAGGTTCATAGTAAACTCGTGATATTCCAGAGTCCATGAGAAGAGCTGCGCAGCATCGGTTACACTTTTACAGCGTGCTGCCGAAGCGCCGCAGGCTTGCTTTGCTTTAGAGGGTTCAGGCCCTGGATTGCAGCTGCCGGAGGCTGCGTACGCTGTCGGGGGGGCCCTGGCCACGCTTTGACGCTTGGTTTCTGACCATGTGCGTTCTTGAGCACTGGTGATACAGGTTGAGGTCGGTGAGCATTGAAAAGCCATGACAGGCTCTGCGTCTGACGTCAGAGCTGTGTCTCTGTGCACACACGAGGGGGCAGGGTTAGCCTGAGCATTTTTAGTAATGCCGGTGTCAAACTCGCTGGTTTTGTTGGAGGAAAGGAGAGGCAGAGAAGAGAGCTTCAGTCTCTCTGGTTAGGAGTCTGCTGTGCTTCAGAAGCTAAAAATAAGGCTTTATACCAGCTTTATTGCACTGTATGTGTAGGCTCAAGTGGCTCTGTATTTTTAGTTGCTTAGGGAGTGAACTCTGCAAAATCTGCAGGAGTGAGGGGAAAGGCTAGTTCTTCCTGAAAATGGATGGTGAGCTACTGAAGGCAGGTTCTGCAGCTTGGGCAGTGCTTGGAACGAGTACTGCTTTGGAAAATCTGAACTAAGTGATGAATAGCAGGAGACAACAGCATATGGATGCTAAGGAGGTTCCAGTAGTGTAGTGGCTGTCAGTTTTATTACAGTGCAGTGCAACAGCAAACGAAGCATGCTTTCGTGAGATAACTTTAGGAAGGAATGTACAGTGATTCTTCCCTGCCACCGAGTTCGCCAGGTGCTGTTTGGTGGAACTCAGTGTAGTCATCCCTCTTTCTAGAGGTCGCTTTCAGGCCTGTTGCAGCAGTGTAACAGAGTCCTCCAAAGTCAGAGCCAGCACTGAGCAACGCAGAATTATTTCTTAAATACAGGCTCACTGTGCGCGATACGCAGATCCAGCAAAGGTGACATTCAGCCCGTTAAAAGGCATCGAGGCAGATCTCTGGAAGCAGATGTTTTACACAGTTTGGTATGTCCTGTATGCGACTTCCACTGTGCTGTTGAGCAGAGAAATGGTAGCTCAGTACTTGTGAACTCAACAAGATTTTTTTAATACAAATGTGGAACCACAGCAGACCAAAGTTACGTCTCAGCCTGACTTATGTGTCAGAGGACACTGATCCTCTCATCACACTGTCGCCGTTACAGAGTTCAGGGGGGGTTATTTTAAAGAGAAGCTTCTGTAACGAGCGGAGGATGCTACACTGCGTTAGCTGAAACGGATCACTCCTGTGGGAAGTGGCTGCGCACTTACGTGTACGGTGCAGTGAGCCTGGAGCAGCGGGGGTCTGCTCCCTGACCGAGGCACCTGACTTTGGAAGGCAGGCAGGCAGAACTTGCTTTTATACTGTGTGAGCTATAATGCTGCTGAAGCTTAAATGCTGTAGGGCTTACAGTGTGACAATGAGATAGAGAGAGAGAGATATTTGTAAGTCTGACTTAGGTCTAGCATCTACTTGTATTCTGCACGTACTTGTTAGGTAATTATTCTCATCATGCTTGCTTGAGTGTTTTCTGTGAGTCCTAGCCACAAACATAAAAACATTTGGGGATCACTTTGTTCAGTAAGCTTGGATTTTGTCTTAAATGATTAACATTTGCAACCTGAATTAGAAATAACAGACTCAACACCAGCTGGCAGGAAGATGTGATGCCTTTGTGCTCTTTCAGTGACATCCCTTGAGAATAAAAGGGCTGGTTGTAGAAGCGTGCTCAAAATCTCCAGCTAAACTAACCTGTACACACAGGGCTTGTAACTGTAAAATGCTTGATGGCCACCAAAGTTAAATGATTTTAAAAGTTACGTGGATTTGTAGTCAGCAATTCCTGCAGAGGGATTGTTTGAGATGCGGCGTGACAGAGACAGCTAGGGCTCTGGACAGGAGCTCCCTGAGCAGGTTGCTGGTTAGGTTGTGAAACCTGTCTCCCCTTCGTGAATTTTACAGACCTTTTCTCCCTTTGCACAGGTAGTTGCAGCTTACCCTCTGCAGAGATGGGTTTACATATTGCCAGTGGTCCTTTATAAGCAGGAAGGTCCTGGATTGAAGATGGGTGTTACCACCTCCTTCAGAGCTGTTTAGGGACTCCATTCCCAGCCTGCATCTTCAGGATGTTTCTAAAACCCAATCTGGGATTTTTTTCCTGATGTTCTAGTTCAACCAGACACTGCACAGATAGCAAGGGCTGGGGTGCTCAGTCCAACGGTGATCTGGATTCTTTAACTTTTTTTTTTTCTTTCTTTCGACATAATAATCCTAAGGCACTTAATGTCTTACCTTGCTTTATCAGACGATCGAGCACGTAGGTCTCCTCGGAAGCTTCCCACTTCGTTGAAGAAGGAGGAAAGGAAGTGGGTTCCACCTAAATTCCTGCCACACAAATACGACGTCAAGCTGAAAAATGAAGATAAGGTGAATTGTCTGCTTGAATCCTTTCTGTTATGATATGAATATGTGAGTTTAATGAAATAACTGCTCTTGGTGTGTCTGTACAGCACAATGCAGTACTTTTGGCCCGAGTCATGGTGTTGGAAGCGGGATGGCTGTAGCTGTCTGTGAGGCTGACTGGCCTGGCTGTTTCTGCATGTAACTGGGTTTTGTGCATGGAGACCCCTGACAATTCCCTGGCACCACGCACCGAGTCACGGTGCTGCAGTAGCTTAGAGTGGGTGCTGGTAACTGGCTAATCTCTGGCCAGGCAGTGGATGAAGCTTGGTCAGAAGTAGACTGGTTAAATCACGAGCGACGGTTGCCGCTCTCGTTCTAACTGAGCTTCTCTGCGAGTTGTAGGTAGCTGCGCTTTGGGAAGCTCGGTGGAGCTGCAGCACTGCTGCGTGCTTTTTGTCATCTGCTTGCTAATTTGACAAGAGAGACAGTGCTGACCTCGATTTAATGAGTACCACTTGCCCTTACTCCTGTGGTCTCAGGAAAAAAATCAAACCAAAATAAACATTAGTGTGTAAAAGCTTTTAAGTTAGTGGCAAGCACAAGCCAGAGGAAGGTCAGAGATAAAGCAGTGGGCTTTGGCAAGAAATCTGCAACATAAACTAACATTTTTTTACTTTTTTGGGTCACTGAATCTCCTGCCAATCTCTGTGCATCTCAGTTCTGCAAGTTCTGTTTGGTTTGTTCTGAGTCTTTGCAAGAGAGCTTTGAAAGAACAAAGAGTTTGTGGACATGAAGCAGTGCAATGGTCCTTGCTCCTTTTAGCCACGTGATATGTCTTTATAATGTGGTTAGAAGCTAAATGTTAACTGTCTGTCTGTCTGTTATCTCCAAGATCATCAGCAACGTACCAGCAGATAGCTTAGTCCGTACAGAGCGTCCTCCCAACAAGGAGATCCTGAGGTACTTCATCCGTCACTACGCACTGCGGGCCGGCACGTGTGAGAATGCCCCATGGGTAGTGGAGGATGAGTTAGTGAAGAAATACTCCCTCCCCAGTAAATTTAGTGACTTCTTGCTTGACCCACATAAGGTAAGAATTCCTGAAAGTACCTCCGTCGCTTTCTCACCCGTGCCCACCCTTAAACAGTCTTGGCAGAGACTTCAGTGTGCCGGTTGGGTTTTGGTGCTCCCAAGCTTGCATCAGCTTAGAGGGGTGCAGAGCAGGAAGGCCCACTCTTCTGCAGACTGACCCTTTGGGAGGTGACGCAGCTCCAACGTCTGAGACAGTGGTCTGCTCCGAACACTGGAGGTGTGACTGCCTTTTTTGACTTTCTCCACTAGTTTGTTTTACTCGCCTACGAGTAAAGGCATGATGTGAGGCAAATGGAAGTGCTGTGTTCCTTACCTGGTAATGTCAGTTACTGGGCCCTTTTCATGGGCACAGTGCAGAAGCTGTGTGTGACTTTGATGCTGGGTTCTTGGAGGGTGCTGGGCTGAGTGATGGCAGATACCACAAATTTTGTACTGAGTAAGTGGGAGGGATGTGGTTTTTTTTCCCAGCCCTGTGTAATGACCAGCCATATACGCTGTTAACCGAGTAAATGCTGTATCATGAAATCTGCTGTTTTAAAACCTGTCTTTGGGTGTAGAAAGCACTATTTTGTTCGTTTAGGAAACTCACTTTTTCATGGACTCTGTCAAGTGTTATTCTAAAACTAGAAGACCAATACTTGCTATATCCCTTTTTCCTCATCAGGAGATGTGATGAACACTGTTCTGTTCTAGAAAGCTTCTATGGACTCTTCTGGACACTTGTAAATTTGTTTAAAGGGAAAAATACTTTTTTCATATGTGAGCAGTGTTTGCCCTTGCTGTAGTATTTGGGGTCACTGCCTTAATAGAAATTAAAGTATTTGCTGGTGGTGTCCAGATTCTTGTCTTCAGCACACTGACAGATGGAGGTGTACCCTTAGTATAAGAGGAAGTTACGCACCTGTAACATCTCCAGTTTGACCAACCGAAGTCCTTAGCTTCATGTTTAGGGGTGGTGCTTTCCACAGCATGTTTTCCACGTGACAAAGAGATTGGATTTATATCCTTGTATTTTATTTTTCACTTCTTGAAATACTTTAGTGTTCTGGGTGCGTCCTGAAACTGATTTCGAGATGCTGAGATAGTGCTGAAATCAGTCTCTCTCTGGCTCTGGGTTAAACTGTTCTGTGCTAGAAGTACGCTGTCAGGTAGGTTATTTCAGCAGCTTAAAACCAGTCGGATATTCATCACATTGCTGCAGAACTGAATCCCCTCTCACCTTCATTCCAGACGCTGTCAGGCAGTTCAGAAGCCAGTCTCTGAACTCCTGTCACCCATCACTTCTGTGCTGCCTCAGTTTTCCGCCGGGTGGGGTCCCGGGCTGAGCCCTGCACGGCTCACTACGAAATCTCTGAGCAGGGGAATAGCTTTTCAAATTCATGTCAGCATTTCCCAGGCAAACCCACTCCCTCACTTTTTAAGTAGAAACAAAATGGGTTTATGCAGTGTAGTAGGAAACATGTAAAATTTTTAGTAGTATTTCATTTTATAAAGTTAAATGTGAACTTTCTGGAATGAGATAATGACCTCATAGCCAACACTGTGACTACAAAGTAGAATATCGAAAGCTATCGCAGAAGCCTGTTACCCTTAACGTACTGAGTACTCCTTGTTCATTGGAAAAAATACATCGAAAATTAACATAGGCAAAAATAATTGACAGAAAAGGATCTAGATAACCTTCCTTTAAATATTAGTATCAAATCATTCTTTCTTTTATTCTAGTATATGACTCTCAACCCCTCAACCAAGAGGAAGAGCTGTCGGTCACCTGACAGAAAACCTTCTAAGAAATCCAAAGTTGACGGACCATCCCTGGGCCAGCCACTGAGCCCTACTCTGTGGTGCCACGTGCATTTGGAGAAGTCTATCATTGGCTCCCCACTGAAGGTGAAAAACTCTAAGAATTCCAAATGTCCTAAAGAGGAGCTGGAAGAGGTGATGAAAATCATGTCACCTGCTAAACTCGGTTCTAGCTTTCACATTCCAAAGGGGAGCCGACTGGGGAAAGGCAGCAACAAATCCTTGGACAAAAAGCAAAGAGGCAAAAGGGTTCTGAACGGGCAGAAGTCAACGGGGAAATCAAAGTCTCCTAGGAAGGGCCTGAAGACCCCTAAGATGAAAATGAAACAAATGACACTACTGGACATGGCTAAAGGCACCACTAAGGTGTCCAGGGCTCCCAGGAACTCTGGAGGCACCCCTAGGTCTTCCAGCAAACCCCAGAAGCATCTGCCTCCTGCAGCACTCCATCTCATTGCCTATTACAAAGAAAACAAAGACCGGGAAGACAAAAAAAGTGCTCTTTCCTGCATCATCTCCAAAACAGCTCGGTTACTCTCAAACGAGGATCGTGCTCGTCTCCCTGAGGATTTGCGAGGGTTAGTACAGAAGCGCTATGAGCTTTTAGAGCACAGGAAGAAATGGGCCACCATGACAGAGGAGCAGCGAAAGGAGTACATGAAGAAGAAAAGGGAGAAGCTGAAAGAGAAACTGAAGGAGAGAGCAAAGGAAAGGAAGGAGAAGGAGATGAAGGAAAAACTGGAAAAACAGAAAAGATTCGAGGACCAGGATCTTAAAGGGAAGACTTTGCCAGCTTTTAAACTGGTTGATACTCCAGAAGGCCTTCCTAACACACTCTTTGGGGACGTGGCCATGGTGGTGGAGTTCCTGAGCTGTTACTCAGGGTTACTGATGCCAGATGCTCAATATCCCATTACGGCGGTTTCCCTGATGGAAGCACTTTGTGCAGAAAAGGGAGGCTTCCTTTATTTGAACCGAGTACTGGTGATTCTTTTGCAGACCCTGCTGCAGGATGAAATTGCTGAAGATTACGCTGAGCTGGGCATGAAGCTTTCTGAAATACCGCTTACTTTGCATTCTGCTTCTGAGTTGGTTCGCCTGTGCCTACGCAAGTCAGATGTGCAAGAGGAAAGTGAGGTCTCGGATAACGTAGATGAGAGCAAGGATTCGGCAGCTTTTGAGGATAATGAAGTACAGGATGAGTTTTTGGAGAAACTGGAGACGTCGGAGTTCTTTGAGTTGACTCCTGAAGAGAAACTGCGGATACTTGGAGCGCTGTGCCACCGGATCCTAATGACGTACTCGGTGCAGGACCACGTGGAGGCCAAGCAGCAGACGTCAGCTGAGCTGTGGAAGGAGCGCCTGGCTATCCTGAAGGAAGAAAACGACAAGAAGAGAGCAGAAAAACAGAAGCGAAAAGAAATGGTGGCTAAGAACAAGGAGAACGGGAAAGATGAAAATATGATGGGAAGAAATGAAAAGAAGAAAAATGAGATGATGAAAATAGAGCACCGGGTAGAAATCGAAGCTGATATGATCAGCGCTGTGAAGAGCAGGCGCCTTCTCGCCATCCAAGCCAAGAAAGAGAGGGAGCAACAAGAAATACAAATGAGAGGTAAGAAAAATACCAGGAGGGCAGAGTGTTGGTGTGTTGTGGAGTAGAGGGTAATAAGTTAACGGCAAATTTGACAGCCTATTTTCAAAAGCTTTATCTGATTTTAAGGGGTTTTCTCACTGTAGAAACTGTAATTCAGCTGCTGTGGTTCCTATGGCAGCTCAAAATCTAGAATGTTAAGAAAAAACAAGAACTGCTTCTAGATTTTTATCTGTGGACATCTTTTGTTCAGTACCTTTCTAATTCTGTCAGGGCCAGGAAGGTTGGAGAACAGAAAATCTGGGTTTGAGACAGAAAACAAAAAAACCACTTGTCTACATCCAAACATCTTCTGGCTCTTATGTACAGAGTAGATAGTTCCTGCATAAAAGCTAGTTCCTACAGCTGCTGCTGGCCTTGGTGCCACGCCTGTTGTCAGGCTGGTGCTAGCAGACGTTCTCCCAGGCAAGGACTTAGGCAATACATTTTAGTTTACAGTTTCTCACTTTAAAAAATTAGTTGTGGAGTTGTGTAAATATAAACTGTCCACTCAAACCTCTATAATTCCCAAGTTGCAATACCAAACTTTGTATGCCTCTGTGTAAGTAAAGTAGTGCTTTGTGCTAAGGAACATGGAATGAAAAGGAGAAAAATACTTTGGAATTACACTTCAGGGCCGTTGTGGTTGTAACCGTGGGTACTGGGCAGATGGAAGTGGATGAGATTGTTGCTTCCTTTCTGCAACAGCTGAGGGACGAGCATCCCTCCTGGAGCCTGTGCCTTAGCTGGAACATGGGAGTCTCTGTTCTAGGAGCCCAAGAGTAGGTAAAGAACGTGGAGTACCCTGGGGCTCCTAAGGGAGCAGCCTGGATACAACCATGCCTCACGTTGGTGGTGAATAGACATTTCAGAGCTTCTGTTGAGAACTGTGAGTCTCAGAAGTGTCAGTGAACTGCTGAAGATCTCCAGATCTTCAGGACAAGCCTTGTCCTGCTTCTGCGGAAAAACAGCGTATTAAATACCTGACATGCTGCAGCTGAATGGCCTCTTGGCCCCAGTTCTTGTAGTGTTCCAGTTGATGGACAGCAAGTTCAAGTTCATGATCAGATTTTACTGCAAAATTGAATGCGGTTTAGACCTCACTCCTTGGGATACTTCTTGTTCTCGCCTGACAATTTGCACTAGTTACACGTGAAGAAAAGCATTCTTACATTGACAGAGATACGAATTATTTGGCTTGCATGCTGAGGAAGTTTAATTCATTCTTTTGGACTCCACAGGGAAAACTAGGTCTCTGGCAGGGAAGGAGGGATTGAGCCTTTCACTGAGGTTTGAATTCGTACTGCTTTCTTTCCAGATAACAAACCCAACGTTTCAGGCGTCCAGGGCTGCTTTTACTTGTTGAGCAGTTGCTGCCAGGCACCCTCAGAGTGCTGGAGCTGTCGGTTAGCGGTGGTGGTGCAGCAGCTGGGGCTGCAGGGTTCGCAGCGCAGAGCTGCTCTGTTCAGGACTGCAGACTCGGGGGCTGGTGTGGTTTCAGCGTGTGAGAAACAGTTCTGGGTAACCACAACGAGAGCTGCGTCGGTGTGCTCCTGCCATCACCCAGGCTCTCTGCGGGCTTTGTCAGCGTACGGCCTTCTACACCACTTCGGTTGCATTTGCTTTTGTTAATGTTGGTATCTGGGGGAGGTAAGAGTCGTTGCTGAGAAAACACCTACTGTGCAGTGGTTCAATGTTCATATATAAAGGAACCACTGCACAACAGGTGTTTTGTCAGCAAGGACTCTTTTAGGTGTCTGGAGATGGCGTATCTCGCAGGCGGAGGCTTCTTTGTCACCGCTCTTCCAACGTGTAACACTGGGAGTGCTAACCTCTCTCAGGTTAAACCTATCACGATTGTGGCCAGTGCTGCCAAGCGAGTCTCAGCCCAAAAAAGAATGCAGTGTAAGAAAGCATAAATGTATTTTTTGTTCTTTCTTGACTTTAAAAGAAGTCAATACAGCATTTCCTGTTGAAGTAACATGACTTCTCGATAGTAAAAGTCAAGTCACTTCCATTTCCATGTTACTGCAGCACTTACTAATTGTTCTCTGCCTTATCACTCGTGAAGCAATAGCTCCCGTACAGCCTGCTGGAGGGGGATGGAGAGCTGGAAGCTTGCACAGCCAATGAAGCCTGCTAGAGAGGACAGTACCACCTGAGACTAGCTTGCCATCGTGACTGAAAATGAGATGCAGGGAGGAACCCTTTCGTTTGGTGTCTTTGGTCTCGTTTTGTTTGAACAGTTTTGACAGAGGAGAAAATTGAAGTTTCTGTTCTTTCCTTGCCTCTCTGTTGTTCTGGCACTTCATGGTACCTGCTGCAACTGGTCCCTGCAGTTGGACAGAAAAAATGCCTGTCTCCTGAGCGCCCCGATGCCCCGTGCTGCAGCACGGACCAGTTTGCTGGTGGTGTGGTTTGCTGGAGTCTTGGCCACTGAGGAGGAGGGAAGTGTGCCTTGTGCTAGCCTCAGGTGACACCAGCGAGTCTCGAGAAGGCGTCGAGGAGAGAAGCCCTGGGGGAATCACAGGATCACAGAGTAGTTTGGGGTGGGAGGGACCTTAAAGCTCATCCAGCCCTACCCCCTGCCATGGGCAGGGACACCTGCCACTGGACCGGGTTGCACAGAGCCCCGTCCAACCTGGCCTTGAGTCGTATCACCTCTGTCTTCCAGCAGAAGGTGAGGAGGGTGCTTCCTGTGGTATGGATTTCCTCACGGGGTTTGCGCGACCCCGACGCAAGTGACACGAGGCATTTGGTACCGCGAGAGCGGCTGCCGCTGCTTGCTGTGGTTTCAGTGCTGTGACGCCCGGAGAGGCCCTAAGGTTTAGGGAGGAGCTGGTGTTTGCAGACGTACGAGTTGTGCAGCGGCTTGTACCTGGCAGGTGTGCGTTAACAGGACAACTGTGCCATGCTGCAATTACTGCCAGCTGCTGTATTGTTGGTATATTACTGTGTAAAAGCTGTGATGTTGACTTGGTCTAACAAACGCAAGGGTATGTTTTTCAGCATGTCTCCTCTAATCAGTCAGGATTGATTACATTGGCAGGACTTCAGAGACTTACCAGGTATTTACAAATCAACTGTTACCAAACCTATCTTGATGCAGAAAATGGCTGCAAGAGAAGAGAGAGTAGGTGGTAGCCGTGGGAGAAGTCCTAGCAAGAGGTTGGCTTTCCCCCTGGGGCAGCAGCCAGCACACGACCTCTGTATGCTCGCTTTTGCCTGCCCCGCTCCACCTCACACCTTCCTTGCAGTCTCATTCCATCTGCTTGCCCTCCTTTGTGATGCAAAGACAAGTCTTCATTTCTTCATCCTTTTTATGTTTTTCCTCAGGTTTTCTCAGGACCCAGAAGAATGCTGCCCATAGTCTTTTGTGCGAGTCGGGAAGGGGTGGTGGCTTTGTTGGGCTGGAGTCAGGCTCGGAAGAGCCAGGGTGACTCAGTTTGACTTTTTGTTCCGGCAGCTCTTGGTGAAAGTACACCTATTCTTCAGAGACAGACAGAAGTGTAGGGAGACTCTTGAACCATTCTGAGAAGCGTAAATCCTGTTGACCTTAATGTTTTGTCTCTTGGCAGAAGCCGTCTTACTCCTTGCTCCTCACCTAGAGATGTGAGATGACATGTTTTGTTCAGTGAGGCTCTTGCCAAGGAGCCCGTGGTGCCAGGATTTAGGCCACTTCATATTTTTCTTTCCCCTCTTTTTTGTCAACAGCCGTGGATATTGAGAGCTACTGAAATTCCAACACGTCTGTCGTTAGTGGGAAGCCTGAGGTTTCTGTTTTCATGCTCTTCCACATCGTAGCGTGTTTTGGAAGGCATGAGGTGTTAGGAGATGTGGCTTGGTCACTGCTGTGAGACAGTTGTGCCTGGAAGAGGCCTCTGTTGTGCCACGTCTGGTGTTTCGGTAGGTGAGGCTGTGGGGAGAGCGTTCCCCGTAGCCGCAGCTGTGTCCATCGCTGTGCTGACCTCTCTGCTGTCACGGCTGGGCTGCTCCCAGCGCTGGAGCTGGCCAGAGCAGAATCCCTTGCTGTAGGTAGAGATCTTTGACCCCTTTGTTGCGTGGGATTGAACAGCAATGGATGCCACTTTGTTGATCCAGAATGAGAAATAATAATGAGGACTAATTTCTCCAGACAGTTTTCATCCAGACTTTCCTCTTTCCTCAGCCCAGTTCAGCCTTATGCCTTGACTTCTTAATAATTCTTGAGGTTTTTTTCTAGAATGGTGGGTGGAAAGTAAGACAAAGGGTGGATGGCTGTGCTAAAAGAATGGTAACCAGTCACCAATAAATTTTTTTTCTTTACCCCCATGGTGTAGTAGAATAAAAGAGAATATTGATGTCTGGATACAATGAAAGAAAGCTAATAGTCCTCTGTGCTAATTCCAACAGTGAGAATGGAGAAAGAAGCAGAGGAAGAAAGAATCCGGAGGCACAAAGCTGCAGCTGAGAAAACTTTCCAGGATGGAATTGCGAAAGCGAAGCTGGTGATGCGCAGGACCCCGGTTGGCACCGATCGTAATCATAACAGGTAGGAGAGGAAGCGATCCTGGGCTGCCAGCTCTCCCCTCTGAGAGGAGCTTTGTCAGACAGCAGCCCCACAAAGTGGTTGCTGTTGAGGGGGCTGGGAGGACTCGCTCTGTGCTGAGCTGTGGAGGAGAGCAGAAGTGAGTTTTTGGCGCAGACAGTGTAACGGCCTTCTCTGGTTTATGTGGCCAGCTTTCTGAGGCCTTCCTGTGGAGGTCAGGATCCACTAGCCAGCGGAGCTTCAAGTGTTTGCATCAGTGCTCAAGAACCTAATTACCATCTTTCTTTTTTTTTCGTGTTTGTTGCACAGGAATGCTCTTAGAATGGATTCTAATAAAAGCTTTTCATGTTGCTCAGCTGTGCTAATATGAAGATATACATGCATTCAGTTTTTGAGTCAAGCAGACAGATGCTTCTCCCCTTTGTGCAAATAAAGGCAGATGTGTGTAACTAGCCAGAAGAGGAGACAGGTACTACCTGTTAATGTGTATGTTTCCTGCAGGTATTGGCTGTTTTCAGATGAGGTTCCTGGCTTGTTCATTGAGAAAGGCTGGGTACATGACAGTATAGACTACAAATTCGTCCTTCCCCATCAGAAAAAGGAAGACTTTAAAAAAGACTACAGCCCAGGAGGTATGATCAGCCTGCTTCTCTGTGGCTATTTCCTTTGTTGCTATCTGACTGCTAGAATTCATGAATGTGAGAGAGAACTGTCTAGTCTGAGTGTTTTCATCGGGATACTCTGATTTAAGCCTTCTTTAAACGCTAGAAGCTTGCACACAGGAGGGTCTGATGCTTGTGATGATCTCCCTCCTGCTGCTGCAGGTCTTGAGACTGCCTGCGATGTACCACACAAGGGCCACGGATACAATCACCTCTCTCTTAAAAGCAGTGAGGTTGATGTCAGTTGTGGACTAATCCCTCTGGCTTACTCTGAGCCTGCTGAGTTGACAAGTCGTCAGCTGTGTGCTGCAGAGAGCGAGGGTGTCCATCACAAAGCTAATGTTCCACCGGTGGCAAGACACCCAGATTAACCTATGCAATATCTGCAGGGTGGGTGTCAGGAGGATGGGGCCAAGCTCTTTCTAGTGGTGCCCAGCGACAGGACAAGGGGCAACGGGCACAAACTGAAGCAGAGGAAGCTCCAGCTGAACATGAGGAAGAACTTCTTCCCTCTGAGGGTGACGGAGCCCTGGAACAGGCTGCCCAGGGAGGTTGTGGAGTCTCCTTCTCTGGAGATATTCAAGACCCGCCTGGACAAGGTCCTGCACAGCTTGCTGTAGGTGACCCTGCTTCGGCAGGAGGGTTGGACTAGATGACCCACAGAGGTCCCTTCCAACCCCTACTATTCTGTGAATAGTACCAAGCAGGACAGCCTTCTGGATCCCTGCAGCTCTGCTGACTGAGGCCGTTCTGGCAAACAGCTCTTTTGCCCAAGTCCTCTCAGCCTGCTGTTCAGCTTGTCCTGAACGTGCAGGTGAGGTGTGATGACTAGCTGAAGTTCTAGTGCTTCCTCTGCCGTGGAGCCTTGCAGGCAGAACTTGGACATGCACAGAAATCAGTCTGTGGGAAGGGAAACTTAACACTTCATGTGGAAATTGTTCTTGGTACAGGAGAGCATGCTAGAGTCTGACTTGTGTTGCGGTTTCAGTCCTGATCATTTCTTGCTTTTGGAGTGTCGTAGGCTGACATTGATGCCACCTACAGCAGGCCTGCGTGCGAGAGGCTGTACTGAGTTCCAGCAGCGAGCCCTCGCCTGGTGGTGCTTTCTCCTGGGCAGTGGGCAGGGTAGACATCTGTAGAAGGCTGGAGCAGGGCAAACCTGCAGCGAGATACTTCATCCAGCGTGTGACGTTCCAGCTGTTTGGTGGCTGGCTGAGCTGGAGTCAGTGGCCCTCGGTGGGGTATTTCCTTATGGGAACTTTGTCAAATATTGGCTGGCCATGTGTCTGTACACCAGCTTGCTTCCAGCTGTGTGAATTTCTCAACTGCTGCCTGTGTATTTACCCAGCTAGCGGGCGAGATTTCAGCACATTCCTCTTGAAACTTAACAAGCAAAGGCTTAAATAAGCAGAGGTTTGAATTCATGTCAGCCTGTTGTCTAAGATGATCAGAAATACAAATACATCCTATTTATAATTTGTTCAGTTCTAAAAGTACTTGGGCAGTATATAGCTAAAAGGTGAAGCCAGTTGTATGTGTTTGAAGTGGTAGGAATGCCTTTCTTAATGTCATGTATGTGCTTTATGATGCAGTAATTTCTTTAAAGTTCTGTTATCTTTTTTCGTATTTCTGTAAATGCACATAGGGTGATCTTCACCAAACTAATGTTGGATTGGTTTTCCCTGACAAATGTATTGCTGGCCTAGATGCTGAATATAAACACCTGACGAGATAGATTGGGTTTTGATGATAAAAATGCTCACTGAGGAGGAGGATGAATGAGAATACACTTGAGCTTGTGCTTTTCTCTTACAGACAAGCGGAGGAGCACAGCCACCGAGGGCAGAGCGAGCAAGCTCCACCGGTCTGTGCACGCTGCAGACCTGCCTGCAGAGACCACTGCGCCCAAGCAGGGACAGAACTTGTGGTAACACGCGCTTTGATAGCTGCGGGGGGCTCCGAGCGGAGAGGGCAAGGGAACTGGGCAGACTGCTTGGAATAGGCCCTTCTAGATACCTGTTACTCTTTCAGTACTTCACAGCTGGGTTAGCTTAGCAGCTCTCCAGGCTTCTTACTGATACTACTACTAGTAGGGAGTGGCTGGCAGGGCAGTCAGTCCAAGAGCCAGTGGAACCATTATAATCAACCTAATCAGCCGGACTTAAAGCCAGTATAAATTAAGCTGGTAAAATACTACTGTGATGTATTGCTTTTTAAATTAACAATTCTTCTGAATATAAAATATTTAAAAGAATTGCTGTGCGATTTTTTCAGTATTGGTAAGTGTTACTTTAAAAATGAAAAAAGAGAGGGGAGCAGTGACCTCGCTGAGTGTGCCCTGGTTTTCTTTCTTGGTTCATCTCGACAAACCTGCGTTGTGGCACATTGGGTCCTTGGGCGCAAGAAATCAAAGTCTTCGTTGAGATCTTTGGAGACAGGCCTGTACCCTGCGTGTTCTTGTACTGTGTGAGACATGCAGAGCCATCCCCCAGCTCCTTGTCCGTGCCTTCTCCGAGGCTTCACAGCAGACTGTGGTTGCATCCATTTGTTCTCCTGTAGCACCATATCATGGAATAGATTTTTGTTGCTACCAATAATTATAGCTTAGCAAAATTACTCTTTCACGTGACAGCCTGTTATCCCTTTAATGCTTCCCAGTGCCAAGCAGTAGCCTCCAACGTGTCTTCAGAGTGCATCAAATCTAAACACACTGCCTTTGAGCAAGCTGGATTGTGACTTGCTCCAGTAACTGGCCCTACCAGGGTCTTTTATCTGTAAAGGAAATCTCCTTTGTGTACTGTTGTCCTGTGTGATAAGGAGTGATCAGTAGTGCCAGAAAATACTTGCCACAGCCATACCTGCTAAACTGCCTGTGAAGGACTCTGTGGTTTTTTGTTGGTTTTTTTTTTTTTAGATAACCCTGAGAAGTACCTGTCACAAAGGACTTGCTCCTGCAGCTCCCCTGTCAGCAGTGGCTTTTCCTCAGACTTTTCCCCTGCTGATACACAAAGAAGGGTTACCTGGTCCTTGATAAATACCACCAGTTGCGAGCTTAGCTCCAAAGCATAGTTCCACTGCTGCAAGCTGGAACTACTTTACTAAAGATACTCCTGCTCCCCGACCAGGAACTGTTGGAGACTGAAATTTGTGGATGTCTTGATTCACCTAAACCATCAGCACCAAGTGCTGACTCTTCGTATTGCTGTCCCCCTGCTCTTTCGCTGCTGGCAGGTCAGAGGAGATGGCAGTTTGCTCTGCGTGCCTTCACTCTCTCCGGTATTGCCGTGGCGAATCTCCACCCCTGTGCAGATTAGTCCTTTGCACATGGTGTCACATGGCCAGGACTCAGGCAGCTGGGCCTTCCTAGGGAACGGGTGCTGAACAGGAGGTCGTAGAGGACAGTACGACCCACAGGAAAGTCCTCTCTGCTTGTCCAAACTGCCTCTGCTGATACCTGATCTTCATTTATCAGAGAGTGCAAGATGTGTTTCAGTAGAAGGACAAATTCTAGAAGGAAAACAGTAGCTTCAGCTAATAGTGCATATCGCTATGAACTGGAGACAGCCTAGAGCCAGATCAGATGAGTGAGGTAACACAGAATCCCTGCACCTTGTAATTCCAGGCCAGACCTGGAAAAGCGTTGTATTTGGTACTACAGTGTGGAATTGCTCAGTCAGTTTGGCGACTCTCAGCGATGTGCTGAGTGAGATGGGAGTAGTTACACAGGTGGGAGTGCTTTAGAGAGTAACCAGTGTGCAACCCAAGAGAAGCAGCTCTTCGAACCAGGTCCTGTACGCTCTCAGGACTGAATTGTGTTCTGAGAGCTGCTGTGTATGAAGTGGCCATAATATGCCAATATTTAAAAAAGAGAGCAACAAAAAGAATTAAGAAGGTTGTTTAAAAAAAAAACAAACAACTTTCAAAGAAATTGTTTTAAAGTTTCCTTACTAGATGGTCGAAGCAAGTGCTGCCTCTTAACTTTGAAAAAAAGGTTTGAGGACACTTGGAAACAAAACAGCAACAACAATAACAAAACATTCTCATTATGGTTCACATCAGGATAAGGAAGCTATTAAAAGTAAGAAGTCCTACCTAAAAACAGTGATTAAGTCTAAATGAAGGAAATAAAAAAGATGATAAATGGAAGTACAGGCTGAGGACGAAACAAAATTTTCTCTTTTTTTTTTGTCCTTGGGGAGCAGACTTGCCTCACAGGATCTGTTGCAAGAAGGCCTGCCTTAGGACAAGAGGGACGCTCTTCTCGCTAGGGAATAGTTGGCTAAGAAATACAGAACAAATTACAGAAATACTCTTAATTTGTATGTTCAGCAGGGAGACGGAGAGTAACGCTAGAGGAGAATGGGGAAGTCTCCTAAAGAAAGAGGATTTTCTTTTGGTACACAAAAAAAGGATCAGGAAATTAAACCAGCAAGTGGCAGTTTTGCAGTAGAGAGGAAAGCGCTGCTTCTGATCGTACAGCTGATGTGTGCAGCTCACAGCTGCTGGGGAGCTCAAAGCCCCAGTGGGACAGCTCGCTGGAAGAGGAGCATTAAGCACAAAGGTTTTTGTCCTGGCACACGAGGAAGTCCTCAAACCAGCAGATGCTAAAATCTGGAGGGGCCGGTCAAAGAAATGTCACTGCTTGCCTGCTCTGCCCTTTGCCACTCAGAAATAAGATCCTGAGCTGGGTGGGATTCTTTTTGGCCTAGCTTCTATGCTACGGTGTCTTGGATTTCTGTCCTTTCTGGTCCCTGCTAGGAAGGGCTGCTAGCAATCAGTGTTTGCTGATTTTTTTTACCGAGAGTATCGTGCCTGCGTGCCCTGTTGTGCCAGGCTGTCGAGGGGAAGCAACACAAAAGGAAGATCTGAGCCAGAGGTAGGCCTGCCTGCCCTTAACGCGAGCAGGGGGCACAACGGCAGCTGCTCAGAGAACATCACCTCTGCTGGCTTAGCATTCTGCTGGGCTGTCTGCAAGAGTTCCTCCTAGCTGGCAGGGCCTCCTAAAGCCCTTTCCTCCAACAAGCAGTAAGCTTCCTCAGCTGAAAGGCTTTTCTTGAAAGCTCTAGAACTGCAAAGAGCCTGTTTGTTAAGTCCCTGTCTGGCAGCTGTCACCTTTTACAGGTAAGCTTCTGCACAAAGACAAATGACAGCCTGAGAGCTGTTATTTCGAGGGATACCCAGTAACTAGACCTTTCCTCTGAGGAAATCCATATTCCTATTACTGTATTTTCCTCTGTGGTCTTTGCCATTGATCTCTCTAGTCTCAAGGATTCCCAAGAGCGTAGCTGCTTACAGAGGAGTCTCCTCCTTGGCTGCTTTTTGCACATTGTCCTTGCACACCCCGAGAAGCCCTGAGACCACACTGAAGTCCTTGGGTATCTACACCCCTGTGGTGTGGATACAAGGACTTGTGCAGCTATAACTCATCATGTTAGCATGTGGTGCATAGAAATCTCATTTCCTTGTGTTCTGCTTTAACTCCTGCTATCTGTCGCTTTCCTAGTAGTACATCTAACGTGGGATTGAGAGCAGCCCCACAGTGCACATAGAGCATCTTTAGCTTTACACTTTCATACTGTAGAGCGATGAGACTTTGAAATGAACACCACATTAACTCCATGAATGGTTGTATTTCACAGCCCTGCCCGTTTTCTCCTTGAGGAGGGGAGCTGGTAGGACATTGATAAAGGGAGAAAAAGATTCTATACTTCTGCTAAGAGCTACAGAAATGGTGTCTCATGGAAGTGGTTTCTGCTTTCAGTACTTTGTCCCCAAAAAGAAGAGGGCCCAGTGTTCTGTCATAGAAGTGCAGACGCTGAATCGTTGTTCGTATTCCAAATCATAAATGCTTGGTTACTTCTGTATTCTCCAGACAGATGGATCGGTCCCCCTCCTAACATTGTGCACCACTTTCACTGAAGTTGATGTGTATTATAAAATCTCCCCATTTAAAGCTTCTGGGCACACGATCCCTGAAGAAGTCTTTTGTCCCTACCAGAGTGCTTCGTTAGCTGTGTGCGTGCTGGTCTTTCCTGCAAGAACGGCGGGTTAGTTGCAGCCTTGGCAGTTTATTAGTATGCAGGAGACTTCTTGCTCATCCTGGTCAGAAAGCAGTTGAATTTTGGAAACGGTGGCATCTCTGCAGAGTAACTCCCGTTGTTCTTCATCTATTAGGAATACACCATGATATGGCGGGTCCCCTCAGCAGACAATTTGAGTTAACCGTGAGTGGGTGCTGGCAGACTCTATTCTCACGCCTATATTCTACAGATGGAGTTCCCCTGTTTCCACCAGCCCTCCAGAGCAGGTACTGATCCTGGGCTCCTCTAGATGTTGTCCTCTTGATTTCTTCATTCCCTAGTGTGCAGTCCAGGTTTTATACCTTTCTCTGTCCCTTACAGTCTGTAGCCTGAGAACAGATAGGAATATTCAACCTGAATGAGTACTGAGAGCTCCCTTTGACTTGATGCTTGTGCCTTTTGTCCCTTCTGTTTTGATTGCTGACCAGCCTGCTGGCTCGTGTTGCCAGAAATGTAAGAAGAGAATCTAGGCTGTTACTTAGGGATGCGGGAAGCCCTTCCCCCAGTCAGGATTCCCCCCTTTCAGATCAGTTTGAAGACCTCCACCTGGTCTTGACTCTCCCAAAGGCATCTTTCCTGTCACTCTGGATTGTGTTATTACCCTCTGTGTCGGGCCACGTGAAGGGCACCGGTTGCCTTCCCCTCCCTCTTACCGAGAGCCACAAGCGCACAGCCCCGTTGCTGTCTCCATCTGAAGCGCCAGCCCTGCGCTCCCAGCCTCGTGTGCTGGCTGTGCCCTGGCTGGAGGGGCCGGTGGCTGCCCTGGGCAGCAGGCAGTGAGTGCATGGAGCAGCAAGGCGTCACCGATCCAGCTCACACAGGTACCTCGTTAATGTGCTGATGTTTTGCACGTTCGAGTTCAAGCTGATGTAGAACAATTCCCTCTCCCAGAAATCCCAGTTCGTACTCTCAGGGCGAGTTGGGAAGGCTTGAGTACCTGGTGCAGATGTTCTCCCTTCCCTGTCTCATTTCCTTTTCAGCAGGAACAAAGTTGTGCCAGGGCTTAACCCTAGCTTTCTTAAAAGGATGATAACCTGCTTTCTCACGCTGGCCAGCAGCCTGTGTTGTCCTTCCCCAAACCACATGACGCTGGAGAATGCAATGTGCTGTTTCCAGTGCCCTTTTAACAGTAAGACAGAGCCGTGCAGGGAACTGCCCCCTTAGATTTGCTGCCATGGGGAAAGCTGAGAAAGCTCAAGCATGGTCTTCTCAGATATTTTTCCAGCTGGATCCCATGGTGTATCTCCAGCAGTGACTGATGTTGTGTCGTCATGACCTAGGCAACCTTCTCAGCGTGCCGGAGAAACAGTCCTCTGCTGGGTATCGGCAGGGCAACCGTTTTGAAGCTTGGTTTATGCCATTCCTGTATTGTGACAGACGCTTCATACTGAAATATGGCTTGGGACCAATCCCAAGATTTGCCCCAAGGACTGGGAAGCAATTTGATACCAAATGTTCTAGACAAATTTCTCTTTGTTTAGCAGAAGTCCTGTAGGCTTCAAAACGCTAGTCCTTGCAGCGGTCTGTCTGTAGACCTTCCAGTGAATGTAGGAATGCTAATGAGTCACCATAAGTGGTATCTGTAAGAAAGACACAAGTTGTACTGTTACAGGTCTGTGTGAGTGCCTGCTGGATCCCACCAGCAGCCCTGAAACGCTACCGCTTTGGAAGCGCCTGTGCTGGGCTCTAGCGGGTGAAGGAGATGTGGAGCTGCCCTGTCCTGTTTCTCGCAGGGAGGGTGTGCAGAGGGTAGTGGTGGCCAAAGGGTTTGATGTCAGTGTGCAAGGTGAGGGTGCTCCACAGGGCTGGAGTGTACCGAAGCAGGTGACTGGGAAGAAACTGTTCTTCAATTTTTAAACAATCAATCCTATGTTTTATTGGCATAATTAATTTACTAACTCAGTGCAAATTGTGAGGCCATTCCCCTAATATGAGCATACTAGAACTCTGAAATGTTTTCTTTTCAGATATGATGTTTAGTAAATATTTCTGCCAGAAAGATAAGCATTGCAGATGCTGTTACTCCAAGAGGAGCCAGCACAGCATCTTTCTCTAGTGGTTGCTTGGGTCATCTGAGCTTGTGCCCAAGAAGAGAAATTAGATCTGGAGTCTTCTCTGTGGCTGGTAAGGGTCACACAGTGGTCCTTTGCAGTTGTTTCCATATAAGGTTGATTTTGCTAGTCCCTCACTTCCCTCTTCTAAGGAGCAATCCTCTTCTAGAAGATAGTGATTAGTCTTACTTTCTGTAAATGAGCTCTGAAGCTCAGACTGAATCCCTGCCCTCATCAGGTGAAGAGGCTCCATGGCATCCTAGAATAGAGTTGGGGAAAAAAGGAGGCTAAGAGCAGAATTTCAGGCTGCCTTAAAGCTAGTTTAGATCTATACAACCCAGCATCAAAACTTGATTGTACTCTGGAAGTACAGAGAGAATGCCTTGTGTAGAGAACTCTGCAAAAGTCTTCCCCTTTTAGACTCAGCTGGCTGCCCGTAGTGTTGCTGTCCTGAAGGACTTCCTGAGCAGAAG
Organism: Opisthocomus hoazin; assembly: GCF_030867145.1. Classification (NCBI taxonomy): domain Eukaryota; kingdom Metazoa; phylum Chordata; class Aves; order Opisthocomiformes; family Opisthocomidae; genus Opisthocomus; species Opisthocomus hoazin. Next base: position 5,040,665 of record NC_134433.1, read on the forward strand.
GGTCTAAAGCTAACGAATGTGGTTTTCACATACTGCGTCTGAGCTTTCAGGTTAAGGTGAGCTGGTTAGAGAGGAGGCCTTCTGCTCTTGCAGAGGATGCAGCCTTCACAGGCACCAATCTACATCATCAGTAAGCGTGGCATAAACTAGGCCATCCCCTTTGCGAGGGAGTTCTTGGGTTAATGAGAGAAGTCACAGGGTCTGCAGAAAGAATGATTAAACTGCCGTGCTATGCGGTGCATAGCATGTTAATCTTTTCTAAAATGACATTCATATTACTTAAACTGACTGCAATTCAGTGAATCTGATCCCTGGGGTAGATGACTAAATTCAGATGCCAAAGTTTTCATAAACTTAATGGGGGAAAATCTGTAAATCAGTTCTGCTTTTTTGTTTTTCTTACACTGGAAGTGGCTATGTTTGGGCACCTTGAATTAAGGCCAGTCACAGAACGCTTACCCCAGCGTTACTGGAAGTGTTTCACCTTGCTCCGTGGGGTTGGGATGTAGGTTACCTGTCGTCCCTGCCTACTGCTACTTGTGAACTATTTAGCAGAAGGAACTCTCTTGCCACAGAGGTACGTTAGCTGATGTTGGGTGTTATATCTTTCAGGTTTCTCTGTGACAGCCAGAAGGATCTGGATGAGCTGCTGGATTGCCTGCACCCACAGGGAGCAAGAGAGAGCCAGCTAAAGGAGCGTCTGGAGAAGAGGTGAGCCTGCCTGCGTTTCCCCACCACCACCACGCGCCTTCTCGGAGCCAAAGCGTGTCCTCGTCACAGCAAGCCTTGCCATTCCTGGGGCAGCATTTTGCGCTTGGCTGTGATCTTGCCTGTGCTGAAGAGGGGAGGATACTGAGGATGAGGAGCTGCTGTTTTTCTTGAGCAGTAACTGCAGGTTTTTGATAAGTAATGCTCTAAACTGTGAAGAGGTTCTGTCCGTCTTTAAATTGCTTCTTGCAACGGGGAAGAAAGGCAGTGCTGTTCCACTCGCGGAGCCAGGACAGCCACGTGCTTTCATGCGTCTTTCAAAGAACGTTCTGCGCTGGTGGAGCGCGTGGATCATGGTGGATTCCGTTGTTGCCCCAGCACCCGCACAGCTCACGGGGCAGCGGTCTGCATGTATTCAAAGGTTGGTTTTGATTTTCCAGGTATCAGGACATCACGCATTCTATCCATTTGGCTCGGAAACAGAACTTGGGCCTCAAATCCTGTGATGGCAACCAGGAACTGCTGAACCACCTCCGGAGTGATCTAATTGAGGTTGCAACTCGGCTGCAGAAAGGAGGCCTGGGATATGTTGATGTGACACCAGAGTATGAAGCAAGAGTGAGTGAACAGGCAAAGTAGTACTGAGCAAGACAAGCGCGAGCTGATGCTTTCTGTGGAAGGTCTTGAGTCTTTTGTTCTCCTCAGACAAAGAGGATCAGGAAAGTCAGTTTTCTCATGTGTCCTCTATTTCTCAGCTCTTGTTTCGAGGTTACACAGCTGCTGGCTTGAGGCCCTTTTGGTGTAGGTGGGTCATGATGTTGGAGCTAGGTGTCCTGCACAGCTGTTAAATTGTCGTGTTTCCTTCATCTGCTGGCAGGCTTCTTTGTGGAGCGTTAGCAGAACTCTTTGTAGCTGATTTTTAGCTGCTGTGTCAAAGCCAGCATGTCTTGCTGAGACAGCAGTTTTCCATTTTGGAGGTTTTTTTTCAGAAGTCCAGACCACTTCAGGCTGTAATGACGGTGTTGCAGGTCCAAGACCTGAAGGGTGGGTTTATGGGTATGTCAGCTCAAGGAAGCTTCTGTGCGGTCAACTGAAGTGTGAATTTTTAGTGCTCTGGCTAGTTCAGCCTAACTCACCTGAGCAGTAGTGGTGTTTAGGAGGGGTAAATCTGTCTGGTGTGGGTAGAACACGCACTCCTGTGACTCGTGGGTGCTCCTCCCACCAAAGGACAGCGTTACCTGGCTTGGAGTGAGTAAAGCTCTGTGTAAGCTGTGTCCTGAGTCACTGCAGAGACTTCCACATGTGGCTGAGACTGTAAACGTTAAGAGGAGGGGAAAAGCAAAGTCACTAAAGGAGTGGAAGAGTGGCCTAATGCTTGATCATCATGGTTTTTTGTTTTCCCAAGGCATGATGCTTTTTTCCTAACAGTGCTATGCGTACTGATCAGTTGTGTAAGAACTCCAGCAGAAGCAGCAGCAAAATGCTGATTCCATAACCTCGTATGGTAGATAACAACACTGCATTCGGTATTACATGTATCCATTTGCAGGACAGACCCGTCTAAAACAGCACAGAGAGTAACGTCCAGCTGTTCTCTGGTCATGTGCTTTTCCTAACAGGTGTGCTCACTAGAGAGCTTGAAGGATTTTGGAGAGTGTGTGATTGCACTCCAGGCTGGTGTCGTTAAGAAGTTTCTGCAAGGTTTCATGGCCCCCAAGCAGAAGAGAAGGAAACATCAAGGAGAAGATTACGTTGCCAAGGCTGAGGAGATAGATGAAGACAAGAAGATGGCAGAAGAAGCGAAGGTATTGTTCAATACAGGGCTCTGTTTCAGTCTTGTAATATAACTCTTCGAGCAGGGACAATATATTTCATCGGGTACTGAATCCCGAGCAGCTTCTCCCCATTCCAAGTTCAGAGTGCAGTGGGTTTGTCATTTATGGGGACAGGTGTTCCCTGGTTATTTTGAAGAGTAAAGGTATTGGCAAAATGAAAATCATTCTGTGGAATCACACTTAATTATCTTTCTGTGAACAAGAAAAGGGTCGAGCCAAGTATTTTGACTTCCTTCACTTAGTTGCTCACACAAGTTGGGTACTTTAATAAAAGCATGTTAGGGAGCATTTTTAGAGTACTTAACAGGAGTTGTATCCATCAGAGAGGGCTGATGGTGACTTAATGCCTTCGATCTGTAAAGGGGAGGAGAGACATGGTGAGGTTTTGGTTACTGCAAGGGAGCTGGGTCCAGGTAAATATTGTCATATGCATGGAGACACCCACAGAAGATGCCAAACTGTGGGCTGCACACAGCTTGGCTTGGACATCTGGGCAAACAAGCCAGATGTGCCTGCGGTAGGAAAGTGCTGTTGTGAGGCTAAATACAGAGCCTTCCAAATCAAAGCTCAGAAGGGATGGAGAAGAGCTGTGGAGGATTTGGAGGAGTCCCATAGGCAGTTGAGCTGTACCAGTGTTTTGTCTTAGGAGGGATGCTCGTGCTCAGGGGTCGTTTCTGTGCACTGTGTGGAACGGGACATCAGTAGCCCATGACAAGACTTTCCCCACTGCTCCCTTCAAAGTGCTCTGCCCTGATTGATCACCGACAGCAGCAGAAGTAGCAACATCAGAATTGGATCAACAGAAGCATTTGAAATTCCCAATGTAAAAAAGAAGTACTAGATGCTTGACTATGTAGGGGGTTTTATTTTTTCTTTTTGTGTAAAGCTCCTGTCAGTGTTGTCTGAACCCTTGTTTCAACATCCAGTCTGCCATGCTGTGGTAGTGCCGGGTTAGCAGGATACTTGGATAGGCACTAGAAATTTTTGCATTCCTCAGTTGTCCTGAAGTGTTTAACCTTTGCTGGCTTTGAATCTCCCAGTCTCCAGTGCAAAGGGAGCAGAAGGCTACCTTATCCTGAAAGCTACCAGCAGAATACAGAGCTGTAATAATCAGTTATGTCTGGGGCAAAAAGTGGCTGGACCATCACGTTGCCTGTATCTACAGCAACACCGTATCATGCCTTGCGCTCATGGGCCTTAGAGCCATAACGATAACGGTCATACCTGTGGGGCATGCTCTAAGAGTAATGTCAGATTTCCTGCAGTATCTGAATGGGTAGTAATTCAGCAGCGTGAGCCCTGTATTTGAACCTTGGTCACTTCTCTACTATTGCTAAAGCTACATCAGCTTTAAAACCCAACCTTTTGTCTGCCTGCAAATGAGTCAGTTTGATCGTGAATGTTTGGCTGGTTTCTCCATGCTACTTCAGAGCGTTGCTCTCTTACCGACGCGGTTACGGAGCGTTGTTCGTCACAGCAAGGCCAGGCTCTGTACCGTGCTTCGTTCTGGCAATCGCAGGACTTTCAGCTACAGCAGCCAGCTTAGACACAGCGCTCTGTGCGGCCGAACCATCCTGATCTGTGCTTTCTGCTCCGTAAACCAGCTGGAACAGTAGGGTTGCTGAATGTTGCTGGACTGGTAATCAGAAGTTACTTGGAATTTTTTTCTGTTCTTACCCAATTTTGTCTAATGTGACCGCGTACTTAGCCGTACAGCTCGGCCTTGTAGGTGTACGGACACAGATTTCAGCATCGCCAGTCTGAGAGCATGGTCGTGCAGGTCTCCCTCCGGAGCACTGGCTCTTGTGTTGGGCTGATGGCTCTGGAGCATTTCTTTGTGCAGTGCCTTCTTTATCTGGCTCAGAGTTTTCTAGACATCTGTGGTGGTATAAGCAATGTTCAGCTTTTTTTGTTGGGGGTTTGGGTTTGTTTGGTGGTTTGTTTGGGGTTTTGCTTGGGGTTGGTTTGTTTGTTTGGGGTTTTTTGCCTCAGTTTATCTGGAATGAGCTTGCTTTTTGTCAAAGCAGAAAACCTCTTTAGATGACCTTGAAAGAGCAGCCCAGATTTTAGATATAGTTATCTGATTAAAAAAGCCCGTTAGGCTCTTGAAGACAAATGTCCTCTATAGGCCAAGAATTACGAAGCCTTTCAGAGCCACAACTGCACGGAGAGTACATAGCAGGTAAAATACAGCATAGCTGTACTGGAAAAACACACTGAATGTACTTGCTGACTATACAGGCGAAATTACAGTCCTGCGGTATGGTTATGTCTCATTTTTTCTGTGAGAAACAAGTTATGGCTTAATAAGCACCCGTTTGCTGACACAATTGTCTGTACCAAGGGTTGCTGCTGGCTCAGCTGCCCAGCTGGAGATCACGCTGCTGAGTGGCGAGAGCCTGCAGCGTAGGCCTGGCTTATGGCCGTTTCTGAAAATCAGTTTTGTGCCTCTGTTTAGGCAAATGTTCCCATCTCCAGTGGCAGTAGCGCTCTGGCCTGTCCCGAAACAGCACAGGGAATATGTGACCTCTTTGCAGCGTGACACGGCAGCACAACTGCCTGAGCATAGTGAGGGGCAAGGGCAGGTTACCCACCCTGCCGCTTGCTGGCAGCGCTGTGTGCAAAGGAGAAGTCGGGGGGTTCAGCCTTCACCTGCAGACGTTACCTGGAAGAGCAGTTGCCATTTCAGCTGTTGGGAGGGTTTTCTGTCATCTTGGGATGCCAGCGGAGAGCCTTCCTGCTGGAGGCTTGTCCGCCTTCCCGAAAGCAGGCATTTGCTGTCGCTGTGATGTTGAAACGGGACCGAGGTCTTCTCCGGCAGTATTTTTCTGGGGTGTTTTTGTTTTGCCTGCTAGATTGATCCTGTCCAGCCAGGAGGGTATTTAAGTAACTTCTTGCAGTCTCCTGTTTTGCCTGGTTGGCAGTCTGAACTCCCTTGATAACGCTACTGCTAAAATGCCACAGTCTCATGATGCTTGGGAAGCAGGGCTAAAAATCTGTTAAATTCCACAGGCTTGGGGAGAAAAATCTAAGCAAAACTTGCCAACAGCTTTTGCAGATTTATCTTGGCCCAGCAGTTACCCAGTGTGTTAACAGCAAAACCCATGGAACAGTTACTTGGAAAATCAATTACACAGTATGTGAAGCACCTCAACAATGTTCTGCAAAGAAATAGCACAGCGCAGTGCAATCTGCCACAGCAGGCTGCGCAGGTTTCCGTTGGTCTCGCAGGTCTTGGGCTCCAGGTTCCACACTAGCAATGGCAGCAAGGATGTTGGCATTTTAGAACAGTTTGTGTGTTTTTCCAAGCATCTAATACATGCTGTGCTTCCTCAAATTCGGTGGGAGGAGAATGTGCAACTCTGCAGAAATCCTGGGTTTTGTTTGGCTCCCAAATTGCTGTCAGCTGCAGAGTTCAGGTTTTCCCATCTGACACTTCACTGTTTGTTTTTTCATTCTCCTGGGGTAGAAGATCATTAACTTGAGTCCTATTATGTCCCTGTCATGTCTAGGCCATCACCTCATTGTTGCAAAGCAAAGGATTAACCCTGGAGCCGAGCATGCGGTGGCTCTGGATCACTCTACTGGTGCAGTTCCGATTTACCACAACGCTGTTTCTAAACCCCCAGAGCTGAGCTGGAGATCTCACGTGTGGCTCGCTGTGTGCAGGCGCCGGCAGTGGCCGCGGTGCAGATCTCGGGGATGATGCTTTCATCCTCACTTGCAGCGAACTCTGGGATTTCACATGTGCTGAGGTGGTCTCGTCTCGGGAGGGCGGCTGGTTTCATCTGTGGGGCTCCAAATGCCTTGCCTGTCAGTGGTGGCTGGTGTCAGGGTCTCCTTTGCCAGCCGGGCAGTGTGGGGGGCCAGGACAGCAAGAGTGGGTGTCCCGCCGATGGCCTGGACCCGCAGGAGGGCGGCACGGGCTGCTCCCATCCGCCACGGTGCTGCCAGCTCTCTCCTGAATCTCGTCCCGCATTTTACAGTCCTAGACCTCTGCCTTTTATTTGCTTAGCCTGATGATTATTTGGGTTAGACTTTCAGAGCAAGAATTTAGTGGAGTTCACATAGGTTGTTTCAGCCTGGCTGTGAAATGCAAAAGGGCTCTACTGTTACAAACAAAGTCTGATGCAGTGAGGCTGGCTATGGATAAACCACAAATAGGACTGCTGAGGCTATATGGAAGGAAAGAAATCCAGAGCTGAGCTTTGGTTAAGGGCCCCAGCTAAAGGGTGTTAAAACATCGTCAGACTGTAGCGAGCTGTGTCTGTGTGCTTCGTTGTAAGTTGTTAGGTCTGTCTGCAGGTTGCTTCAGCCATGGAGAAGTGGAAGACAGCAATCCGTGAGGCCCAGACCTTCTCCCGTATGCACGTGCTGCTCGGGATGCTGGATGCCTGTATCAAGTGGGATATGTCGGCAGAGAATGCCAGATGCAAAGTGTGTCGCAAGAAAGGTATGCATTCCTGCCCCACGCCTGCGTAACAGTCGGACGCTGTCACCTCTCCATGCCCTGCTTAGGCAACGTGCCCTTGTAGTCTGTCACTCTGTCTTTGGCTGTATTTTGAGTTTTGAATGTCAGGATTTCCAGTCAGAAGCATTGATCTCACAGAAGAATTTGACCCTGACTCCAATAAACCATTCTTACGAAACCAGTACACAATCTTGCAGAACATTGCAGAGCTGCTGTCCCCTGGGTGTTTAGGGTACTTGGACACAAGTCATCTACAAATCCTTCTGGGAACACTTGTGCTGCTCTCCATTCCCTGGTTTCATTTTTGAGTCGGAATGGTCTCTGAGCTCATCAGTTAAACCCATCTCTTACAGAAGGAAAGAGCAAGGAGAGGTTGGGCAGGTTATTCCTCTGTAGCCGAGTGGGAGAGCGCGAGGTGGGATGGTGCCGCTTTGAGGCTAGCGTGGGAGTGGAAGCGCCCGATGAGCTGGAAGCCTGGCCAGCTGGTAGGGCTGGGGCAGCAAGCGAGCAGGAGACAAGGGGCTGCCTCCTCTGTATGCGCTGTGGGGTGAAGGGCTGCAGGGTCTTGCAGGTGGAGAGGGAAGGAGCAGGAGAAGGGGTGTCACCAGTGACGGAGTGCTAGTATGTGTTCTGCCGTGACCTCTCCTTTTGGGTGGAAGCCACAGGAGGAAAGAGCTCGGTGGGACATTCTGCCTCATCATGTGCTTTTTGTCTCACTTTCTATTTGCTGAAACGCTGGTGGGAAATGAGGGCAGACAGACCTCGGGGGGAATACTGGGCCAAAAGGCTGTGCCATCCACCGCTTCCAAGAAAGAAGGGCTGCACTGGTGCAACGTCCTCCTTCACTTTGGAACCTCAGGGATACTCCAAACCAATGCAAAAACTGTCCTGTCTGCTGTTGAGAGGGGATTCTAGGCAGATATAAGAGGGGGCTCACCTGAGACTAACAGATTATAGTTTCACAGAATTTAGGAACTGGGATGTTAGAGAGAGAGAGACATGCTGGTAAGCTCTCTGCGGTTTCTTTTTTCCTCTTCAGTAAATGACATGGCTGGCTCGGGACTGTGTCCCCATTCCCCTGCATCAGTGAGAAGCACGGAGAGACTCATTCTGCTGCATACTGATTTTCTTTGTAGGCTTGCTACCTTAAGTAGAAAGAAGATGCTGTGCAGGTGGACCAGATTGAGGTTAGAAGAAGTGTAGCTGCGTTCATAGTTTCTTGGTAGGCCTTTGGGCATCTTTGCAGCAAATTTCTCTTTCCCTGTGTTTGGCTTGAGATGTAGCCTGGGTGGAGCCTATTTGGCAGGTTTCTGCCTTTGCCTCAAATGAAATCTTTGTAGGGCTAGGGACTTGGCATTGTCTTGTTTGTTTTTAAATGCTGCTGGTTTCCGCTGCAGCGGTGGATCCGGGAAGGAAGCGTCCCTGCTGTCCGAGGGCACTTTGCATCTTTCTCTTGCTTTGTCCTGACCTCCAGCACTGCAGCAGCTTCTGCTTCCCAGGTTGAGCAAGGCTGCAGCAGTGTTACAAGCAAGTTGCACTCTCCTAGGTGAGGATGACAAGCTGATCCTGTGCGACGAGTGTAACAAAGCCTTCCACCTGTTCTGCCTGAGGCCGGCGCTCTATGAGATACCGGAGGGCGAGTGGCAGTGCCCAGCGTGTCAGCCGTCCACGGCCAGGCGCAGCTCGCGGGGCAGGTGAGTGACCGGTCCAGCCGTGCTTCCACCCGCCTGCCAGACCAGCCTGAAACAGAGCCCCTTGAAAAGGTTTGAAACAGCCTAATTAACTCAAGGGCACTGGAACAATAGAAAAGCAATTTTTTGAGGCTGTGACTTCAGCGCACCTGTATTGTACTGACGCATGACAGCTTCAGGAGTTTTAATAAAGAACTTGGGTTTGGCAGTGAAAACATGCACAAAACATCAACCAAAATCAGACGTGCTGTTGTTTTCTGTGCCTGAGCAGCCAGTTGGGTTGCTTTTTCATGGGAGTGTAGCTGGTGGCACTGCGGCTCTGCAGTCCTGGGCTAAGTTACTATCGTGTTCTTATCAAGTTGGAGCGGCCGTAACTCCAGGCTGCAGCTCAGCCCCTACTGTGCTACTAAAAAGCAGCCTGCAGAATGCCACTCATTCCGGGCCTGATAAACCTTAACAAGGCAGGAATCCTTGTAGGGCTACAGAGGGAACATGGTTTGAGGAGGAGTCAAAGCTGCTCTGCACAGCAGAAATTAGTAGTTGCCTCCTGACAGCGAGGGGTTGAGTTGTTTTTTGAACTGCAAGCTGGAAATTAAACATATGCAAGATGTACGTTTCCGTTTGTAATGTGTGTCCTCTGCTGCTGGCGGCTCTGCTGCCCCTACCCGCTTGACAGGGCTTCAGGGCAGCTGTTGGAGCCTGAGATCGCGGCTCCTTTGGTGTGGCAGAGTCACCTGCAAGCTGCTCGGCTCCTGGAGGAGAGCCATCAGGTGGGGTAGCACCCATCTCGGTACCTGCTTTCTGCTCCTTCTTCCAAGCTCAGGCAGGAAAAAGCTGTCAGCCTGGGAGCCTGTACTGTGGGAGCTTATTCTTATTCCTTTTACTGCTCAAGATCCTCCTTCTCCAGAGGACTGAGACTCCCGCAGCAGCTTTGCCTCTGTCCCCTTTTGCCTGTGCATGCCATTTTGTTTTCCTGTTTTTGTGATGGTTTGAGTCCTTTAACAGACACGTGCGAGAAGTCAGAGCTGTCCTGGGCAGGGGGTCCCTGTGGCTTCTGACGTCAGCACGTGAGAAGCTCTGTTCACTAATCAATACAAGCTTAGCTGGGAGTAACACTAAACGAGGTGCACGTGACGGTGGAAGGAGATCATGGGAAATACTCTAGCAGAAACAAAAAAGCTCCCCTTTTGAAACCCCTGAGGCCAGGCCTGCAGTCCCAGGTGAAACAGCAGCGCGTCCTCTCGGGGAGGAGTAAGTGCACAGCAATCACAGGCTCAAAACCTGTTCTAGCGTGGTCAAGGTGCCTAGAACAGCAAAAACACACGGACTGAGCTGCTGGGGATTCTCAGCCCAGATGTTCAGACAGTAGCCTGGGAAGGGCCTTTTTAGCTGTAGCTACAACTTGATACTCCTGGAAGAGAGCAGACTGCTGCAGTCTGAGGCTGGGTCTTTGTTTTACGTGGAGGTGGTCGGCAGGTCTCTGCCTGGGAACAAGCAGGGCAGAGGGCCCCGGGCCACCGATGCGCAGGCATCAGTATGCGCAGTACAACAAATGTGTTTGCCTGCCTTACTCTAGGAACTATGCAGAGGATTCTGCTGAAGATGAAGGTGAAGAAGGCGAGGAAGCTTCTGATGAACCAGATGCTGAGGAGGAAGAGGAGGAGGAAGAAGATTATGAAGTTGCTGGGCTGAAATGTAAGGCTTTGACCACGCAGGAAAGTAACAGAAAATATTAAGACTCTGCCTTTGGTGTCCAAATTCTTGACCCTATTGGGACTTGAATTTTTTCCTCACACAGAACAGGTTCTTACCTGGGAACAGTGGGAGATGTCACAGGGGAGGGCTGCGGCGGTGCTGTACGTTACTGGGGGAGCCGGAGCGAGCTCTTGTCCCTGTGTGGTAGGGTCAGCGCTGGCAAACACTGGAGCTGCGGTGCGCGCTTGCTTGCTGCCCCGGGACGCTGCTGAGCCCCGGGGGAGTGCTGCGAGGCGGTCAGCGGCGGGGCAGGGTGAGGCAGCAGCTCAGCTATTGGTGTTGGCAGCCTCTGCGCCTGCAGGGTTTGTTGGTAAACTGGATGCTGTTAACAGATGCTGATGGAGTTCAACCACAACCCCCTCTCCTTGCTTTTCCCTTCCCACCAGCTCATAACCTCTGAAGTGCAGGGTTTTTAGTCATTTGGCTAGGAGTCAAGCAAGACCAGCGCTTCCTCGGCCCATTCCTGGGGGAAGGCACAGTACTCGAGGTGCAGCGTGGCCCGGGCTGCCAGCACCCTTTGGCTGTATACGGAGACCACTCGGGACGCAGAACAGGCTCATTCCCGGGCAGCTGGGGGGAATGAAACAGTGTTTTCTAGACTCCTCAGTGACTGCTTCTCCACTTAACCACTCCTCAGTATGTGTATCCACTTTGTTTTTAGAGGAATTTGACTCCTTTGGGCAACTTGATGCTCTGAAAAGATCAGTCTTGGAATGGCACGCTGCCAGCATTTGCTTTCTGTCAAAATGCCCTGGACTGACATAAAATTAATTTCAGAGTGTCTTAACCAGGGCGGGAGGCAGAGTCCGAACACTGGGACCCAAAGGATTATCCCACGTTCTTTCAAGGGTTTCCGTGCAGGTCTACCAGTCTTGATTCCCCTGCTTTATTCTGGTTTCAGGGGTGTTCACTGATACCCTGGCTGTGTGCGCTGCTTGTTGTTGGGCAGCGTATCCATGTCCACACTTGGAGTGTGTTCAGCCTGTGTTGCGTGGCCAAGTCAGGAGCTGAGCCAAGGTTTCCAAACAATAGCAAAAGAGGGTTGCAGTCACTAAAAATAAAGCGCTAAATGCAACCCCTGGTCTTAAAGAGCATTAACATGGAAAGGTCACTGTGGAAAACTTTTGTTTTAGTAGAGAAGTCCCATTAATCCTCACGGCGATTATCCTGAGGGATATAACCTAGAATGCGGGATTGTCAGACGTTCAGCACGTGCCGCGCGCTTGACCCCGCAGCAGAGCGACAGCAGGCAGCCGTCCCGCTGCCCCGGCACGCGCTCCTCCCGCGGGGGCCGGCAGGGTGATTTACTGCGCGGGGCTGGATCAGAGGCCACAGACGAAGGGCCGCAGCGCGCCGGGTGCAGCTCGCTCGGGCGCTTGTGACCAGGTGGAGGGAGCTTGGCTGGGGAGGGCGACCAGCGCATGCTCCTGATACAGAAGGATCGCAGGAGAAGCTGAAGACGGGGTGTGCGTCAGCACGCTTGCGTTTCCATCAGAGTGGAGCTCTGACAGGCAGACCAACGAACGGGCAAGTGCCCTTGGGTGGGGTGTAGCGCCGCAGCCCCCCTCTTGGGGAAGGAAATCCCATTGTTTCGGAGCAGCTCCCGGCTGCAGTAACTCGACACTGCCCCGGTGCACAGTTCCATTTCAGGGGGTTGGCAGCTGGCTCACCCGCTGCGGGGGCAATGCCTGGAGAAGCACCCGGACCGGTGAGGAGCAGGGGGGCAGCGGGAAAGCAGGGAAGCTGCAGGTTTCTGCTGCCGGTGCTTTCAGAAAGGACGGTGCGGCTAGGTTTGAGACAACTGTTCGTGCAGTACTTGCCCTGCCCTCCCTCAAGTTCAGGGGCTTGGATGTGTCAGGGTCTGGGCACTTGGTTCTGCAGGTAGAGGGGCTTTGTGTTACAGCCCCGGGCAAGCCTCGCCTGCCGCAGAGGAGCTGGAAGCTCCCAGGTCTCCCTCGCAGCTTGAGGAGCTGCCAGTGCGGTCAGCTGGCACGTGTGACCACCCTTCAGCAGAAGGCTGTTGCCAGACGGTAGCGGCCTGGTTTTGGGCAGGAGGCGATGCCCCACGTAGCTCGTCTGGAGAGGGCATCGAGAGCACGGCTGAGGTGAGCACAGGCTCACAAGAAGCCGGGTCGGTGCCGTCGGCTGGCTCCTCTGCGCTGTGAGTGAGGGTCTCTAAATACCATATAAATGCCTCTAAATATCTGCAGGGTGGGGGTCAGGAGGACGGGGCCAGACTCTGTTCAGTGCTGCCCAGCGACAGGACAAGGGGCAACGGGCACAAACTGAAGCTGAGGAAGCTCCAGCTGAACCCGAGGAAGAACTTCTTCCCTCTGAGGGTGACGGAGCCCTGGCCCAGGCTGCCCAGGGAGGCTGTGGAGTCTCCTTCTCTGGAGATATTCCAGCCCCACCTGGACGCGGTGCTGTGCAGCCTGCTCTGGGTGACCCTGCTTGGGCAGGGGGCTGGGCTGGGGGACCCACAGAGGGCCCTGCCAACCCCCACCGTGCTGGGACTCTGTGATTCTGTCCGCCTGGTGCGGGCGGCTGGGCCGGGGGCTTGTGATCTCCGCTTCCAGCTTAACCCCTTCCTCTAAGCCCACGGCTTGTGTGTTTCAGTGAGACCCCGAAGGGCGGCCCGCGGCAAGCAGAGCGCAGCCATGTACTCCTTGAGGCAGGGAAGGCACCAGAGGAAGAAGCAGTCGCTGCACCCTGCCCGGGGACCCCGGCAGCGGGCCGCAGCTGTCAACGGCGCAGACATTGACGAGCTGGTAAGAGCCAAACCGCTCCCCGGGGGCTGCTCGGGCGGGAGCCGTGCGCGGAGCAGGTGTCGCGCTCCCTCCCCGGCCCACAGAAACGGCCCGGGCCGCGCTGCGAAGCCCAGCCTGGGGGTGGGCGGACAAAGCAGGCGCGTCCGCAAGGCCCCGGCGCAAACGGAGCGCAGATATGCCAGGCATCTTTCCACAGCCACGTTCACACATTGTCCCCCTCGAGTAGCAGGCGGCCTGCAGCTTGCTAAAGGGTTTTAAATAGCACCCATGTGTCTCTGCCGAGAGGTGGGGGGACCGAGGGGGTCCTGGGCGGACAGGGAATGCCAGCAATGTTGGACCCTTGCTCCTCAGCCTTGGCCGTTTTCTGGCAGTTGTTGTCCGTGTGGTCACTCCCCAACCTCCGGGACATCGTTTGGCTGGTTTAGGTTTCACTTGACATTTAAAGAATAAAACCTTGTGCTCCTGAACAGAGCAGTCTGACGGGTGGGCGCGTGCGTGTGCGGCGGGGGGGAGCTGCGGGGTGCTGTGCTGTTCGTCGTGGGGAGGGACACGCCACCGGCGATACGTGAGGATACCCTGGCCCCGTCATAAGCCTCTGCTGGACCTGCCGTCTGCCCACTGACCAGCACCAGTACCGCTGGTGTATGCTGTCACTTGTCTGGAGCGGTCTTGATCGTGGTCTCTGGGCTCGCTGCTTCTCGTGGGGACGTGGGTGGGCTGGCTGGTGGATCTGCAGCGTCCATGTAGCGTTAGGCTGGAGGGCAGCCAAACCAGCAAGCCCAGCGTGGGCTGCCACAGCCCGCTTAGAGGGGTGTCCAAGTGGGGAAGGTCCTACTGGAGCAGCTGGGTCGTGGTCTCTGACAAAACACTGGTGGGGGGAGGAGGACTCTGCAAGGACACTCTTACTGTTGGCCTGGGGAGGGGCCCAGGCTGGCTCGGGAGTAGTGCCCCATCCTGGGTCCTGGGGAGCCTTCCCGCCGCCTGGCGTGCCCTGAGCAGCGGTGCCTCGCGAGCCGCGCGCCCCGAGCCGAGGGGATGTCCCCGGGGCGGTGGCTGCGGACGGGACGGCAGCGCTCGAGGCAGCAGCTGCGCTTTGGCATTCAAAATGGCGTGGTTGGCTCTGCACCATCCGTGCGGCAGCACGAGTGCTTTCCCCCTCTGCCCTGGCGTGCGGTCTGCCAGGGGCTCGGAGGAGGCAGGGCGAGGGAATCCACGCTCTCCTTCTGCCGCCGTTGATTCTCTGGCTGCTTGGTTTGACCGTGCTGTCTTTGAACCCGTCTTGAAGAAGCTTGCTGACCCCCCAGGGAAGGTGGGCTGCTCGGGAGCGATTCCAGCGGCGCTTCTGCACGGGGCTCCTGCTCTGCGACGCGGGCGGCCGCTGCAGGTCTCGCTCGAAGGTCCCGCGGCAGAGCCGTTTGCCGCTGGTTTGTTGTGGGGGGTGGCTGCATCTGAAAGGCTCAAACTTCGTTTCTGCACCCCCTGAGACAGCAGCTCGTGAGCGAGAGGAGTGAGAAGAAAAGCTCAGCTAAGAACCAGCTGCTTTGGCTGCAGAACTGTTCGCTGAGCGCGAAAGCGCGTCGCGGTCCCCTCCCGTTAACAGCATCTCTGTGTGGGCAGGTCCTGCAAACGAGGCGGACGGCGCGTCGCCAGAACCTCGAGCTGCAGAAGTGTGAGGAAATCCTCAGCAAGCTGATCAAGTACCGCTTCAGCTGGCCCTTCAGGTGAGGGCAGGCGGTCGTCTGCTCGCCGAGCGCGTCGGGGCGGCCCGGCCGCGCTGCCAGAGCTGCGTGCTGCCTGCGAGCCCAGCCTGCGGACGGGAAGGGAGGGAGTGAAGCTGCCTGAGGAGAAACCACCGTGCTCTGTCCTCTGAGGACGTGGGGCCCTGCTGAGGTGGTGGAATGGCGGGGGGTGGGCTAGGGTGGGGGTCTGCAGTGGTGCGGCTGAGCGAAGGTGGCCGTGCCTGCCGTGGGCCGGTCCCCAGGCCCGGACCTGCTCCCTGGGACGAAGGCCAAGCCGCTGTCCTCGCCGTCACCGCGCCGTGGGGCTGGCACATCCGCGGTGCTGCCTGGGCTGGGGCAGGGTGCGGGTCAGGGTGCCGCTCGCTCGAGCGCTGGGGTGTGGGTGGTGCTTGGTCTGTGCTGCCTGCGGCCAGGGCCCTCATTTCCCTCCTGTCTCTGGGGCTCTTCGTTCGGCAGGGAGCCGGTGACCACGGAGGAGGCCGAAGATTACTTCGAGGTCATCAGCAGCCCTATGGACTTCCAGACTATGCAGAGCAAGTGCTCCTGTGGCAGCTACCGCTCGGTGCAGGAGTTCCTCTCTGACATCAAGCAGGTGTTCGCCAACGCCGAGCACTACAACCAGAACAAGAGTCACGTCCTGTCGTGCCTGGAGAAGACGGAACAGTGTTTGATCGACATGGTGCACAAGCACCTGCCCGGCCACACGTATGCACGCAGGAGACGCAGGAAGCTCTCTGCCAGGTGCCAGGGACTGGAGGAGCAGGAAGGGGACAGCGAGTCAGAGCCCCTTGAACATTCCCGGGGACGGAAGAGGAAGAAATGAGGGATGGGGAGACCAGGGGGAGAGCCAGAGCTGGAGCGGGCCTTCTGGTGCTGCCGGGCAGCAGGATGGGTTGTCCGGAGGGAGCTGGGAAGCAGCAAGCACTTCTCCATTAATCCAGCCTTCCCTTTGGCCTGTCCTGGTTTTAATTTTTCTGCAATTTCCTCGAGTATTTGGTCATCCATTGAACGAGCAGAGATGACGTACTGCTTCCTGCAAAGCTCTCACGGGTCTGTCCGGAGGGGAAGGTGGGAGGGCAGGGGGCCAGAGCCCGGCCGGGCAGGGGAGCACGCAGCCCGCTCCGGCTTGGGCGCCGTCGGCTTCTTGGGCCGAGCCACTTCTCCCCTCCGCGGGCAGCCGGAGCGCGGCGGGAGCTCTGCCTGTGCTGGGAGACCGCTGAGCTGGGGCAGGGAGGGATCGTGTTGCTTCGTGGAAGGACTGGGTGCGAGCAGGCCGATGGGCCGCGAGGTCTTGTATGTATATATTTATATGGTGTTGGTTGTGAGCCCCCCGTGACGGGCTGCGCAGGGCGAGCAAGCACTTACTTGTATGGAGACACGGCTTTCACCAGCATCCTGACACAGTTGGCTTCGAGGTGCTCTGGCTTCTCCCCTCTCCCTTCTCTGGAGCCCTCTCTGGAGGTTGCGCTCCCAGGAGGCTTCTCCCGAGCCCGGCTCTCCCGGCGGACGCGCGGCAGCGGCCGGCCCGGCTCCCCGGACGGCACGGCCCTGCGGGCGAGCCGAGCGCCAGAAGCCTGCCGCAGAGCCTGGGTTTCTGTGGGGAGCTCCGGGGCAAGGGGAGCAGCAGGAACTCGTTCCGTGTAACTTTTTAAATTAATTTTCTAGTTCAAAGTGGCTTGTTTCTAGCTGTGACCTTGTACAAAGACCACCTGTAAGATACCGTTGTCTCGCTTTGGCACATGTACAGTTTCTATGAAATCGTGGTTGCTTTATATTTTTTTCCCCCCCTCTTTAAAACTCCTTTTCCCACCCGTAGCTGGAGTTACACGGGGGGACGCGCTGGCGGAGGGTCTCCCCGTCCCTCTCCAGCCCCGCTCTGGCCGTGTTTCACAGGAACCCCTTCCCCAGCGCAGCCAGGACCCTCCGGCCCGGCTGCCGGCCCGCTCTGCCACGGCCCCGCAGCGGGCCCCGCCGCCCCCCGTGCTGACTTTTCCCCAAGAAAGGGATGTATTTTTTTCCTCACCTCTCCATCATGCCACGTTTCGATCCTACAATCAGGGCTTGAACTTTTTAATTACAGAAGGAACACGGAGCGCGCCGGGCGCAGGGCTGCTCTGTCCTGGTTTCGTACCAGAAAAAGCAAAAGCAGCTGCTGCAGCTCCCGTCCTTCGAGAACAGCATCATCGACTGAAAAATTGCGGCCTAGTTTTGTGAACTTTTTAGTTTTTTGGGTTTTTTTTTTTTTTTTTAAAACCATTTGTTTTGGTTCTGGGCTGTCGGTGGCGGCGGGGACCCGGCAGGTTTCCAGCCTCTTCCCCTGGGCTCAGCTCCCTGCCCCACGGAATAGCACTGACGCTTGTGTCTCACACATCCCAGCAGAGGCGCGGGTCTGTCCCGGGCACAGAGAGCGTTTTCTGCAGGTCCTCCACGGTGACACCTTTGGAACTGTATGTTTTATAAAAATAAATGTCGGGGGGGGGGGGAGGGGGGGTTCTGCTAAGGGCTGTACTTGTAATAAATTGGAAACTCAAAAATAAACATTATGTACTTGTGTTTGTAAAGCCGGCTTG
Organism: Opisthocomus hoazin; assembly: GCF_030867145.1. Taxonomy (NCBI): domain Eukaryota; kingdom Metazoa; phylum Chordata; class Aves; order Opisthocomiformes; family Opisthocomidae; genus Opisthocomus; species Opisthocomus hoazin. The sequence goes on from NC_134433.1 coordinate 5,058,202, forward strand.
CAGCGAGTCCTTTGCGGGCGCCCGGTGTTGGGGGGGGTCTGTCGGGGGGGCCGAGGGCCCGGCGAGGGGCTGGGGTCAGCTGGCGGTGCTGGGTCATCGTCCCAGAGGCGAGGGATGGGGCTGTGCTCTTAGGGGAACACGGGAGCAGCCCTGGGGCTGGCCACCCCTCCTCGTCCCTCGCCTGGCACCTTGTCCCCCGGCCACCGCGCGCGGGGGTCCGGGGAGCCCTGCTGGGGGGAGTCCGGGGGTGCTGGGCTGTCTCTGCCCTCGCCCCGGCAGAGCTGCTGCGTGAGCGGGTGCTGTGGGACCATGGCCTGGCTGAGAGCGCCGAGGGCTGTTTCTGCTGGGTCCCCAGCGCCCGGCCCCGGTCCTGGCCTCCCGCAGCCGCCCGGGGACACGCTGGGCTGGGCGGCCATCGGCCGGTGCGGGCGCGCAACCCATCCTCTGCGGAACAAACGCCGCGGCCAGCGTCTCGCCTGCGTCACCGCCACCCTGCGAGGAGGCTGATGGCTTCCTGGGTGCCTTCATCCTCCTCCTCGCACAGGACCCGAGCCGGCCCAGCTCTGCGGGGCGGCCGACGGCCCCGATGGGGTGGAGGGCTCAGCGGCTCTGGGTGGTGGAGAGACGGGCGCGTGGCGGGACCTGGGCGAAGCAGCGCGACGCGGGCTGGGACGCTTGCGGGGCTCGGGGTGGAGGCCTCAGCCCAGGCTCTGCCCCGGGACCTTTTCGGGGCCGCGCTTTTTATAGCAGCCCGGCGCGGCGTTAGCGTCCCACGCGGGGGGCTATAAATAGCCGTCCCCAGGCCCGGCAGCCGCCGGCACCGCAGGCAGGGGACGGTCACTGGGGCCAACCCCAAGGGGCACCCCTGATTTCTGGGGTTCAGGATGGGGCCACGGGGACGCAGCGGGCGAGCAGCCGTGAGCTTGGCCCCCCCCGCCCGCCGACCTCCTCATGGCTTCATCATTAACGTTAACCAATTAACAGGCTGTGTAACTTGGGTTTTCCAGCGCGTTCCCAGGGCACAGCGACTTTCCCGCTGCTGCTCCAAACCTGGCGGAGCGTCCTGCCTCGCGGGGGGGTAGCGGCCGCAGCTCGGCCAGTGCTGGGGGGCACCAGGCTCGACCGCCCCGTGCTGCGCTGGCCCCCGACCTCGGGGTGCCCCCGCCGCCCTCACCTCCTGCCATGGCAGCGGTGCCCGAGCCGGGGGAGCCCCGCAGGGATGGGGCAGCCCTGAGCCCTCCTCGCCCCGCTCCGAGGGGCTCCCGCAGCCCCCAGCCCGGTGCTGGGCTGCTCCGCACCAGAGGGCGAGGGGATGCTTTTGGGGTGGGGGGGCTACGGAGCCAGGCCGAGCCCCCCAGCTCCGGGATGAAAGCGGCTGCGACGGGGCCGGCCGGTGACCCCCGCACACACCGCGTCTCCCCGGCCGGGCAGCCATGCCCATGGCCTCGACGCCGGAGCCGGCCGGGCTGCGGGGGCTGATAGCGCGTGGTGGTCGGGCGCCAGCGGCCCCACCGCCGCCCGATAGCTGGGGCCCAGCGGGACCGGTTATCGGCAGCGAGCTCCTGGCAAGCGCCGGGGTGCTCAAGGGCAGCCCGTCCCCGGCGGGACGCGTGGCCGCCCCAGCGCTGGTGCCATGCCGCGTGGCCGCGCGAGCGAGCTGGACGTGCACCGAGCCGGCTCGGGGCTCAGCGCCGCGGGGCTGCCCGCCTGCAGCCCGACAGACCCCAACACTCGGGCTGTGCCCCCGGCCCTGCGCCCCCTCCCCGGGCAGCCCCCATGGCGCCCAGCTCCCTGCCCCTGGACTTTGGAGCCTGTCCCGCAGCCGGTGTTGACTCTCCGCCCCAGGTCACGGCCCTTTTATCTGCCCCAACAAACCCGCTCCTGGCACCCACGAGGCTGCGACCCCCTCCCCCCCAGCAGCGGGGTCTCAGCCCTGGCACCCCCATCACCAGCCTGGGGAAGGGGCTGGGTGCCCACCGGCACCACCGGCCGGGGCCACACTCGTGCACGGAAGGCGCTTTGCCGCGTCCCCCACGGCAGCAGAAAGCCCCGGCGCAGCGCGGGGATGCCGATCCCAGCCCCTTCCAGCACCCCCCAGCTTGGGGGGGGGGGGGGGGGGGGGGGGGCGTCTTTGCACCCCTCCTTCGGCTGCCGCCCCGACGCGGGGCTTCGCTGGGGCCGAGGGCGGTCGGTGCCGGCGGGCGGCGGGCGCTAAGTTGGGTGCTGAAAGGCGGGTGGGTGGCTGGTTGGTCCCTGGGCAAGAGGGACGGGGGGTCCCAGAGACCCTGACTGGGGCCCAGCACCGCCCCAGCCTGCACGCTGGCTAATTAGCAGGCAATAATTAGGTGACGGACCAGGGGGAGCATCACCAGGGCTGCCCTGTCCCTGCCCACAGCCCCTGGCCCAGCAGAGCCATCCCCCCCCCCCCCCCCCCCCCCCCCCCCCCCCCCCCCCCCCCGCACTGGGAACCCACCGACATCCCCGCAGCCCCCGCAGCGACGAGCTGCCCCCTCCCCGGGGTCTGGGGGGGAGGCGGGCAGTGGCCCCCCCCCCCCCCCCCCCCCCCCCGAGCCCCTGCCAAGCCCCACGGCCAGGAGACCCCCAACCCCCCCCAGCCCAGCGACACCAGCTGGGGCTCGAGTTTCCCTGCGGACAATGGGGCAGGCGAGCGGGACGGTAACCGGAGCGGGGGATAAATAAAGCTGCCCAGAAGTTTCCATTACCCGCGCCCGGGGCTCCCGCGTGGGACATCAAAGCCGAGCCCTCCCCGCGCCCCCAGCCCGTCACCCTGGCTCCCGGCCTGCCGAGCCCCGGGTGCCGGAGCACCGAGCCCCCTCGCCCGGCACAAACCAGTGGAAAAGACGATTCGTTAGCGGGAGAGCGCGGGGGGAAAGCCCTCGGCGGGCGGCAGAACCGGCCCGGGGCAGGCGGACGGGGGGAGACCCCCGGTGCCGTGCTCCCGCCGCAGCCGGTGGCACCCTGGCACGGCCCGGGACGCTGCTCTGTCACCGGCACGAGAGCCCCCCCGCCCCGGCCTCGACGCGCTGAGCCGGGGGGGGGGGTCCCGTGGGGCTGCGCTCGACCCCCTCGGGTTCCTCCAAACGGCACCAGGCTCGGCTGAAATAACACATCCAGGGTTTATTGGTTTTTTTTTTCCATTCCTCGCAGCTAATGATTTAAAAAAAAAAAAAAAAAATCTAAAATAAATTACAGAATTAAATAAACACGGACCGGATTATTCCCCTCCCTGCCCCGTTCCCGCCGCCGCCCCCCCCCAGAAAGCGTTAGGAGTCACCGGGCTCGGCGACAGCAACAACAAAACAACCTCTAGGAAAAAGCAGCTACTGCTCGGGGCCGAGCGGTGCCGGGGTGGGGGTCCCGCCGGCCTCCCGCCCCCAACCAGTGCGTGTCCCCCCCCGCCGCTGCTCGGGCCTCTGCCCCGGCCCCCGCGGCGAGCCCTTACCCGCGGCGCGGGGAGCGGGCAGCCCCCGCTCTAGACGTGCGTCGGGTTGTCCAGGTACGGGTCCGCCTTGGCCATGTGCAGCACGACGGCGGGGGCTTTGTAGTGGCCGTGCCCCCCGCCGCAGCTGACCCCCCCGCTGCCAGGGCTTGCCCCTCGACCCCGCTGCAGGGCTTGCCCCTCGTCCTCACGCCCAGCTTTCTGTTGCACAGGCTCTGCCAGGTCTGCAGCGTCTTGGAGCTCCACACCCCACACCCCGCTGGTGATGCACCCACCCACCAGCGACATGAAAATCTTTAGCATGAAGACGGCCACGGTGGGCACCGAGGCCTCCAAGGAGCAGTTGGCAGCGCG